>NC_090268.1:240558911-240833911 GCF_040414725.1 Anabrus simplex
AGCACGTCCTGTTGTAAAAGTGCCTCTGGGAGGCCTGACATTGTAAATTTGGGAGCAATGATCTCGAACCTTCCCTGAGGGTTTATAAACTGCGGATTTTCATGTCTCTTGGCCAATTGATCATTCATGAATAATCAAGACGCACCCACAGAATTTTATTGGTTGAGTTCAAAAGTGACACTCAGAATCGGAGAAGAAGCCTGTGATAGGTGGAAAATTAATTACAGAAATGATTGATTGGTTGGATTCAAAACTGGCAGAAAGAAAAGATAAATATTGCCAACCCAAAAATAAATGAACATCAATTAGAAAAAACTTATGAATACAAAACTTCTTTAAACCAAAAGTTCTTTCACTTCGCACCAGGGTGCATGATCATAGTTTTTAGTAGTGACATCTATGGAAGAATGTACAAACTTCTTGATGAATGGCAAACAAAAGAAGTAGAAATCCAGTCAGTGACCACAGATCGAGAACGTTCGTGGTAACTCCGATTATTCCAAAGGAAGTGTCCATTCAGGATTGTTCAGAACTTTGCGGGCTCTAACCTCAGTACATCCTTTAATGTGGCGCAGCATGGATAGAGGAGAGATCCTCACTTGGACTATATGTAAGTAGGTTAGCATCCTGCTTCATGAATTTACCAAGCTCAGAACATAGGTACTGAGAATGAGGACATTCTTGTTCTTTATACCTTGGTAGGACGTGAGATTTGCATCTTCATTTTTGTACACTACTGTGCTGTAGTTGCATCACTGCTGGTCTTCACAGAAGGAGGAGATTCTCTGCTACTATGATTCAGTGTGCCTATGATACTTGTGTTTTATAGTTTCAGTGAAGTGAAGAAGTTATCACAAGTAATATTTATTCTCTGATTGATAAAAGGCTCAGCAAGACTAAATATCTTTCTCAAGATAGGGAAAACCATTTACAACATACTTGGCTTCCACATCGACAGCCAACTAAAATTTAATACCAAACACATCTAGTTTATTGGCCAAGTGCTCCGTGTATTGGGGGATTTCTGCGCTTGTAAAATTGTGCTCTTTTGTAAATTTGAGCTAGGAGCTCAGGAAGAGTAAAATGAGGGCTTGAAGCCCATGATCTGTTTACACCACCAATTTTGTCATTCCTAGACTTGTTTAATTTTGGCTACTTGTACCTGTAAATTGTGAAATTTTGAAAATATAACCTTCAGTGTAAGTTTTAATTAATTTTGTCATTGCAGTTAGACCCATTCAGCCCGGCACCTTCTTTCACCTCTGTGGTCCACAAATACCTCGGAAAAATTATTATTATTATTATTTACATCATGTGTACAGACAATATGATCGGATTATTTGTGAGGTTATATCATGAAATGTGCTGTACATACATACATACATACATACATATATGTAACCTGTAAGTTTTTTTTTTTTTTTTTGCTAGGGGCTTTACGTCGCACCGACACAGATAGGTCTTATGGCGACGATGGGATAGGAAAGGCCTAGGAGTTGGAAGGAAGCGGCCGTGGCCTTAATTAAGGTACAGCCCCAGCATTTGCCTGGTGTGAAAATGGGAAACCACGGAAAACCATTTTCAGGGCTGCCGATAGTGGGATTCGAACCTACTATCTCCCGGATGCAAGCTCACAGCCGCGCGCCTCTACGCGCACGGCCAACTCGCCCGGTAAACCTGTAAGTAATATTAATAATTTATTATTATCTGTATATGGTATATGATTTGTAATCCACTACAATATTGTGTAACACACTGTAATGTCCAGAATATTCAGGAACAAAAATCCTGTTTATATTTCATCATAATTTGGATTACAATAAGCAAATACTCCCTCCTCGGTTGGTAATCATTCATAACTGGGAGAGAAGGGTTTTCGTTCATTCATTCATTCATTCATTCATTCATTATTATAATATATACTCACACTTGAAAAGAAACCATATTCATGATATTATATTTGGAGCATAAAAAATAGCCAATAATGCGAGTTGGGTAACCATTTCGTATTTGGTAGGCAGAAAAGAGCAAGTAAAAGCACTTCACCATGTACCAAATTTGTGGAGTTATTCGAGCTGTGAACGACCTGAAAAGAGAAAGAAATATTCATAATATTAGTAGCTGTCTCATTAAAACTGACTGGTGAAACAAGAAAAGAAAAGATCACTGTCATCTTCTTTCCAAGTGATAGACTTTCAAGACCTGATATATTCTGTGCATTTTTACATCACTGCTTGATTGGATTTTTAAATAAACTTCTTTGAATCAGGCAGATGAAGAATTGTTTTCACCTACTCTGATGACATATTTACATCAATTATATTGAATAAAATATTTAGAAAAGACTCCCTCTCTGTGGCTGAGAAATGTAGATGTTGGCCATTCTGAACTTTCTCTTGGTTTCCAATATCAATAACTCCATGTAAATTTATATGGACAAAGCAGAAGTGACCTGTCTACAGGATTTCTGAATCTCCAGTTTGACCTGTCATTTTCAAACCACAATCATTCATAATTATCATACCAGAGGATAGCAACAGTTCTGTGAAATTTCTTGTTATCAAAGAAAATAGGGATGCTGGCATTGCCACATTTTGTCATGTGGTGTGTTGGTCACACTTTACCATTTTATCACATGCTGTTCTGGTCACATAATAATTTTTTTCACAAAGTGTTAAACTATTTACATAGTACCAGCATTCATTCTAGCTACGTTTTTATTCAGCATGTTTCAAATTACAGGTGAAAAAGTTTGTTTTACAAGTTCTGGATGGCATGAAGAAAATGAAATATCTAAAGAGTTTATGTTTGTTAAATACAGCTCTAAAATCAAACAAGGAGAGTTTGGGGGTACAATTATCATAAGAATGCAGTTCTTTGATTACTGTTTCTCTTGACTTGAGAAGGATTATAAAGGAACCAGCAAATCATACAAATGTTGTCACAGATTGAGGTGAAATACAAGCATGATCATGCACTTCAACAGAAACTCTTTCATCCATCATCCAATCTGAGGTGATCAGAGCAAGTATTGAGGTTAAAAAGAAAGGTGCTGTGGTCGGCCTGGTGAATATAATAGTTTGGCATGGTACATGACTGCAATGTCCTCAGACATTGTACTGGCTGTGTGAGTAACAGGTGAGCATAGGATGCGTAAGACACAAAATCTCGCAGGCAGATTGCCGGTGCCATACGTATGGGCTATTCCATCTTCAAAGTCATGTAGGCAATGGACATTCCATGTACCATGAGTATGTAAATTCGGACAAAACCACCATTGCCATGGCCAACTGGTATACAATACTTGTATACTGATATTTTAAACAGACATCCAATAGGCATCCTGCTATTGCTGTATAAGACCACTTTATATATATATACAGTGTGATTGAGCAGCCTCTTCCAATATCGTTTGCTGCAGCCCAACTAATGTGCACAAGGTTATAAGGGTGCTATTGCCCTGCAGGCGTACTGTATGGTACTAATGTTCAGTGAGCACATTTTGCACATGATTCTGTTATGTTATATCATCCATTCACAAAACATGATGCCTTGAAATCATGTATCATAATTTATAAGTTTCATTTCTGTATTGATTGTAGCTACAACATAAGATTATTGTGAAGCCTCCACCTTATCAATACATTTATTTACATACTATTATTCACAGTACCGGTTTCGACCCTTCAAGGGTCATCCTCAGCTGACAATTACAAATATAGTTCTTAAAAAAGCATCACAATGGGAAATATTGTACAGTCGTGACAATTATCCAATTCAACAGGGGCATCTAAAACAAATGATACAATTAAAATAATAAAATAAGTCCTCTTTTCTTGGATTATAAAAGTATCACGTAGTATAAAAAGACACGTCATTTGCAAATGTTTTTGTTATTTTGATCAGCGTAAAAATTGGAACTTGCAATGTTATGTATGCACTGATAGTAGTATTCTTGAAGTGTCCACTATTTATGTGTTAAAACTTATGGCTAATTGATTAAAACATTTCTGATGTTTATTCTTGCAATAACTATATTGTTTATTTCAACGTGTTCCTCTGCTGGTAGTATGAGTGTCTTGGAAGACTTGGACACTCTTTTTGAGGAATTGGGTAGTTGTCTAGCTTTCAGTTTGAGGCATTGTCAATATATATGTACAAGATTCATAATATATACTAATGCTGAGTTGATAGTAAAACGCGTTTTTAAGAATAAAAAAATTTTGTTTTTAGTGACGTGCTTCTTAATTTGATGTTGTATAATTTTGTCAAGTGTCAATTTGTTTTACAATACTTGATGTCTTGAATTTTGAAAGATAGCGTGAAGGCTTCTTCCTTTTATGTTGTAGGCCGTATTTATCTGTAAGTAGAAATGAAGTGTGTGAGAAGTTGCGTCTACTAGGTTTTAAGTTAGAGGTAAAAGAGTGTGCGTTGTACTTACTATAGATGTTGACACTGTTGTGCATTACACAGCAGCACGTCGAGTACTGTTGCGTGTTTGTCTAGACCTCCTGCTTGTGGCTGCGGAGGGGAAGTTTGAAGGGGTAGAAGGAGCGGCTGCTGGGAGAGTGAGACTGGAGTGGGGGGTATCTCTTGGCGGTTCTTTTATGTGTACCGGATGTTGCTTCTTAACTCCTTTTAGGTAATTATTTTTTTAAGAGGGGGATGACTGCATCAAAAAGAATGTTGTTTCTTTCTGTGATTTCGTTCAAATTAAAATTTGGGTTGACATATTGATCTAGGTTTATATAAAATTCTTCCATTATATTGAGTAAGGGGCTCTTGGGGTTAGTACTTAGAATTTGCATGTCATTTTCAATATTTGTAAATTTGTGTTTGTAATCTTCGATATCAATCAATCAATCAATCAATACTGATCTGCATTTAGGGCAGTCGCCCAGGTGGCAGATTCCCTATATGTTGCTTTCCTAGCCTTTTCCGAAATGATTTCAAAGAAATTGGAAATTTATTGAACATCTCCCTTGGTAAGTTATTCCAATCCCTAACTCCCCTTCCTATAAATGAACATTTGCCCCAGTTTGTCCTCTTGAATTCCAACTTTATCTTCATATTGTGATCTTTCCTACTTTTATAGACGCCATTCAAACCTATTCGTCTACTAATGTCATTCCACGCCATCTCTCCGCTGACAGCTCGGAACATACCACTTAGTCGAGCAGCTCTTCTTCTTTCTCTCAATTCTTCCCAGGTATGTTGTCCTATAGCTGAAAAATGTCTATGTTTTATTGCATTGATATGCTCATTGTATAGTATCTGGAAGTTCCTCCCAGTACATCCAATGTAACTGGCTTCACAGTCGTTACACTTCATGCGGTAGACTCCTGAGTGGCTGTATTGACTTTTATTGTTAATAGATTTGCAATTGTGTAGGATGCTGATATTACTTTGTGTAGTTTTATAGGCTATTTTTAGGCCTCATTTCTTGAAGATGTTCATTATGGGATATATATGGGTGTTGTTGTAGGTGAATAGTACGTAATCTTTCTTGGTTTTTTCAGTTCTGATTAATTTGGATTTGGATTTATTTTTATTTTGTATATGATTTTGTTGATCATTTCCTTTTTATATCCGTTTTGTCTGGCTATTTCATGGATCAAGTTGAGTTCTTTATTTAGTTCTTCTTTTGTTAGTGGTATATTAAAGGCTCTATATATCATACTATAGTATGCTGCTTTCTTGTGTGCGTTGGGGTGGGTGGAGTCTATTTTTATTGTATTGGATGTATGTGTGGGCTTTCTGTATATTTTGTATGATAAATGATTATCGTGCCTAGTTATAGATATGTCTAAGTAGTTTATGGTGTGATTGTTTTCTGTTTCCATGGTGAATTTTATATGCGGGTCTATTGCATTTAATTGTTCTAAAATTTTGGTTTCATTAGTGTATCTATTGCCTATTATGACAAATATGTCATCCACAAATCTACACCAGAAAAGAATATTGTCTATTTTTTGGATTTTTTGGTGTTCTATATAATCTATATAGATTTCAGCTAATATGCCTGATGTTGGAGATCCCATTGGTAAACCTTGCTGGTGATATATGGTGTCATGAAATTTAAAATAGTTGTTGTTGATAGCAAAATGGAGTAATTTAATGAACTCTTTTATTTCTAGGGTACTGAGTTTGCTATGGTTCTTGAGATTAGATTCTATTACTTTTATGGTTTTTTGTGTGGGTATGTTAGGGTACATGTTTATTATATCATATGATGCTAGTCTATGATGTTCTATTTTTATTTCTTTTGTGGTGTTGCAGAATTCTATTGAATTTTGTATTGTTTTTTTTAGCTAAAATACGTAGTGTTTTTCTCCGTTGTGATCAATACCTTTGAATACTGTAATATCTGGAGGAAAATAAATATACTAGATAAATACACCACTTGGCTCGGTAAGTTGCCAAGTTTTTATTTTTTGGCCTTTTCCTTACAGACTCTGGGAGTTCCTTTCTCTGCAATAACTGCAACCAGCAGTCTATCATCTCTGCCAAGTTCTTCACTTGGAATGACCTTGATATCATTTACATTCTTCCATACATCTTGATCTATTAGAATGTAATTTATTACTGTACACTTTTTTATCATCCCAGCTATATCTTGTGATTTTGTAGGAGTTACTTTTCTTGAACCAAGTGTTACTCTCTATCATGTTGTTTCTCATGTATAGGTCTAGCATATATTCTCCCTCTTCATTTCTATTTCCCATTTCATGAGGGCCCAGTGTGAATTCATATCCTGTTCATTGTGAGCCAAGTTGTGAATTAAAATTACCCATTACAATTAGATTTTCATACTCTGTATGTTCTTCCAATTTATTAAGGAAGTTAGCCTTTTCCTCATTTGAAGCATCCTACCTGTGGGGCATAGACTTGTCTCATATTGTATTGTTTTCCTCCTAAGTTTACAGATAATTATCCTTCCACAAACAAACTCGACTTGACTACTAGCATCTATGTCTTTATGTATTAAAAATTCCACTCATTTTTAGATTCTACTTCATTTCCAGACCAGTAGTCCAATCTGATATTTATTTTTCTGGTTTTCTTCCACTTTGTTTCACTCAACCCCATGCTCAGAAGTTTCCTCCTTTCCATAAGGTCGACCAGCTCTTCAGTTTTGTTTGTCAATGTCAGGATATTTAATATTTCCACTCTGATACTTTTTCTTAGTTTGGTTTGCATAGCTGGTGTAACATCAAGCTGTAAGTCATCACTTGCACCAAACTGATGTCACTGTCGTGAATTTCTATATTCAAGACTCGTATTATTCTTGAAAGCAACTTTCTCAATAATCCCTCTGTTGACCTGCTGAGCCTCACACATAGGGAGATTTTCTTTCAGGGTTTTCTCCCTTATCCTTTGATGCCCAGTCACTTCAACGTATAATATTCTACTCATATTAATCCCTAAATTCAGGGCCGCCTCTTCTGCCATCTCCACCGTACTGAAGCCCACCTTCTCTGCTGCAGATGTCATTGAGGTTTTCACTCATAACCCTGAACTGGGACCCTTACCAGATGCTACACACTGGGCCAGTGTCCTCTGGGACTCACATAGGCAGGGGCACCACTCCCTATGTAGGACTGCCTCCAAAAAGGGTCCCTATCAATTTAGTATCAGTACTAATTATGAAACTGAGATGGCATGAAAGTACATAACTTCTTGATTCATAAGATGAAAAATTTTCCTGCAAAGCAGCAGTGTTACATGAGTAATAGGCATTCTAACTTCTGCCTGCATCAGCCGTTAGTGGTAGATA
The DNA here is from genome assembly GCF_040414725.1 of Anabrus simplex. Lineage (NCBI taxonomy): Eukaryota > Metazoa > Arthropoda > Insecta > Orthoptera > Tettigoniidae > Anabrus > Anabrus simplex. The sequence goes on from NC_090268.1 coordinate 240,566,689, forward strand.
GAACTGGCTGAATGAATAGAGTCCATTGGACTTGCAATGTATGTCAAACCTGCTTGAGTGGTTAATAAACATTCACGACATTACCAGATGTAAGCTGACACTCAACTGAATGTAGGCAGCAGTCAAGCACACGCTTCTACAGGAATGAGCCAACATAAGGCAACATGACACAACTTCCTGGCCAATGCAGTATGGGTTTCTCCTCATCAATTTCAACAAAAACATATACTAAAATTCTTCTTATAATCAAAGGTAAGTATCTATGGGATGTGCATAAATAAATTCAAAAGTTTGAATAATAAGGACCACCGTAGTAGACGCAGTGTGATGAAAATGGTGCAGGAACATCTCAGTAATTAATGTGAGTTAATTAATTTGGCTTAATGGCTTAACGGTCAGTGTAGTAGCCTTTGGTTCAAAGAATCCCGGGTTCAGTTCCTGGATGGATCAGAGATTTTAACTGCATATAGGCTTAGTTAATTCCTCTAGCTCGGGAGCTGGGTGTTTGTGTTTGTCTTAAAACTTATCTCCATACACACACAGTACATCACACTACAAACCATCACATAAACACGCAATAGTGAATACATCCCTCTACATAGGGTTGGCATCAGAAAAGAAATTTGGCCATGAAACTGGGTTAAATCCATACAAAGTGCTGACTGCAAGTAATTGGGTAAAGGCCAGAAAGAAGAATAAGAATTGTTTTTTACAAGTTCATTTATGTCGCACCGACACAGATAGGTCTTATGCTGATGATGGGACAGGAAGGAGCTAGGAATGGGAAGGAAGCAGCCATGGCCTTAATTTAAGTACAGCCCCAGCATTTGTCTGATGTGAAAATGGGAAACCATGGAAAACCATCTTTAGGGCTACTGACAGTGGGGTTCAAACCCACTATCTCCCAAATGCAAGCTCGCAGCTGCGCGCCCCTAACCGCATGGCTAACTCGCTCGGTAGTAGAAGAAGAGATTGATTGATTGATTGATTGATTGATTGATTGATTGATTGATTGATTGATTGATTGATTGATTGATTGATTGGCCACATTGGATGATGATGCTTGTTGTTCAAAGTGGCCTAACATCTAGGTCATTAGACTGGCCACATTGGACCAATTGATTCGTTCTCTTTGAAGATTGTACTGTTTGATTCCTTTGTTCTGCCCAGTACTTTTTCATTTGTTCCGATTGTAATTTTCTCAATTCGTCTGAAACTACAGCCCTTCTATGTGTCAGTTCTGCTGAAAATTGTTGAGTCATAAGAAGAGTGATAATTTTATTTTTTCTCTGCATCTGGTGTTTCGAGTCAAACTGCTTTGAGATCTTGCTGATTTCATTGCTCCATTGCTTTTCTGTCTTCTTTGTTTAGCTCTTTCTTCTCTAATGCAGCAAGCTGAATAATTGCACTGGTTTTGTTAAATAAAGCATAATTATATTGTATTCACATTCTAGTCCAAATTCCGCCTGGTGATCATGTTCATTACAATGTCAAGTTTTTACAGTCTGACACCATGGTTATCTAGTGTGAGTCGCATTGTTAGAAAAAAAAATTGGCTGGCAGAGTAGGAGAGGAGGTGGTATGCAATTGCTAATCACTTGCCAAAAGCCTGGATTCAATTCTAAACCTCTCTGCAGTTCTGTTAATGGTGATTTGTCCATTGAATGGGACTGTGAGCCTTGAGCAAATTTCTTGGTATTATTTGAGAGGAGTAGGCTATGTGCCAACACTGGGTTTTACCCTCTCCCTACATCATCATACAATACAACACATAACATGCAGTTATCACATTGGACACAGAAACACACACTCACATGAGACAAGAAGTAATTTAACTCCTTGACAAAAGATGGTGTGCAGAAATGAAGACCACAAATCAGTCATCATCATGCCCATTGGAACCTTATACAAATGCCTAGGCATTAGAACATACACATTCTAGCCTATAAATGTCACAATAAAAACATCTAAATTATCAGACATCTAAAGGTACAAACTAACCTGTCAGTTACAATAGGTAGAATAAAAAACATCCACATATGTACAATAATTACTAGGAAAATCTGAAGGACTATTTTTCCAAGAACAGACTTGCGTAAATAAAGTGCTCGATCTATTAACATTAATAAAAAACTAATGAGAAGCATTATTAAAAATAGAACTGGAATTCTATTTTCTTCAAAATATGCAGCCACTCCTTTGTCACTTTCATCTGCCTGAAAAGAAGAAGAAAACAATAATTCATAAGAGTTTCTTTAAAAATCATAGTGAAGATTTAAAATTAAATTATGTAGTGCACATAACACATGCTGTACATATCCTTTGTGTAGAGCTAAAATGACAAAAGCACAACAGGAACCTTTTCCTTGCTGGGAAATTCTCAATAAATTGAGACACATTGATATTTCATTATGTTCTACTCATTAATGTAATTACTGCATAGCATATGCTACCTACATACAAAACAAATATATCAAAGTGATTATCTCTGTTACATTAACATTGGTGATCAACACTTATTTTTACTAATGGTGACTACAACAATAATGGTGATAAATCTTAATGAACACTACTTAATTCATACACTTCTGAGAGTCAAGAATCTAGAAAAATCTGACAAATTATCCTAATAATTACATATGACGATTATAATGATGGTGTTCCTAAAATTTGTGAAAACTCCCATTCTATTTACATATCTATATTGCACCCATGGATCTGAGTGGTCCACAGTATCTTCTTCTTCTTGCATTCTGCCACGGGTGCTCTGTAAAAAATATATGCTTACTGCAGGTGTCTCTCTTCTCAGGGGTAGGACGTCCATTAGACTGTCATTGCAGGTGCATCGGGAAACTACTAGGCTGAAAATTCTAAGTTCCCATGGAGGGAATTAGATATTTTTCACCAATAGAGCATGTCAAAAACAGATCAGATGTAAGGCTTTTCAGGCGTTTGCTCTGTTAACCAGCGTTTTGTCTTAGGTCTGACACTAGACTCATCAGAGTGGGATGTGTCAGACCGGACCCACTGATGTTGGGGTGTATGCAGGTCAACTTATCAGAAACCCTTATAAGAAGCACAGTCTGATAACTGCATATGGAAGATAAATCTCCACCATGGAATTATTGCCCACCAGCAATTCCGAATGGAAAATTCTAAGTTCCCATGGAGGGAATTAGATATTTTTCACCAATAGAGCATGTCAAAAACAGATCAGATTTAAAGCTTTTCAGGCGTTTGCTCTATTAACCAGCATTTCGTCTTAGGTCTGACACTAGACTCATCAGAGTGGGATATGTCAGACCCTACCCTAGGGTGTATACTATTTTACACTACAAAATAATGAAACTCCTACTGATTGTCTACAATATGAGTTTATTTAATAAAATGATGAATTAAATGGTTGAAAATAGAAAAAAATTAAGTCAAAATAAATCAAATTAAAGCACCTGTGTGACAAAGTGTAGTCAATAACAAGGTATTAACACAACTTAACATCCTAAGTTAGTTACTTTGATCTGCTTATGGAGAACTGAAATTAATTTGTCAGATTAGACTTGCAGACAAGCCCTTGGAAGTAGTGGAAACGTTTAAATACCTGGGGAGTGAATTAATGGAGAATGCTCGACTGGATGCTGAGATTAGTAAAAGGATTCAAGCTGGAAGTTGTTTCTATCATAGTGTAAGAAATATGTTATGGGACAAAGATGTGCCAATGGAAGCAAAGGATACTATGTACAAGATGTATTACGTACCCATAACAACTTACGGAGCAGAAACTTGGACAATGACAAAGAAGGATGAGAGTCGAATACAGGCAGCCGAAATGAGATTCTTGAGGAGTATGATACAGAAGAGTAGAAGAGACAAAATAAGGAATGAGAAAATCTGGGAAGAAATTGGAGTGGAAAAAATGAATGATAGAATAGAGAAGAGCCGACTAAGATGGTTTGGGCACATAAAGCGAATGAGCGATGAAAGAATGCCAAAAAAGGTGATGGAAATGCAAATCCAAGGAAGGAGAGGCCGTGGACGACCACAATTGAGATGGAAGGATACCATCCAACGCAGCATTATAGAAAGAAACCTGGACTGGGACACAGTGTTGGAGGAGGAGTGGTGGAAAGACTGAAGAAAGTGGAGAGGAACCATATTTGCCCCTACCCGGCTACAGCTGGATAAAGGGAAATGATGATGATGATGATGATGATGATGATGATGAATTGATTAATTATTCAGATCACAATCAAGTTACCTTCAATGATTCTAGACACACCTTAAATTTCTAGTGTTCTCCAAAATCAATCACTTAATCACTACTGATGTGCATTTAGGGCAGTCGCCCAGGTGGCAGATTTCCTATCTGTTTTCCTAGCCTTTTCTTAAATGATTGCAAATACATTGGAAATTTATTGAACATCTCCCTTGGTAAGTTATTCCAATCCCTAACTCCCCTTCCTATAAATGAATACTTGCTCCAATTTTTCCTCTTGAATACCAACTTTATCTTCATATTGTGATCTTTCATACTTTTAAAGACACCACTCAAACTTAATTGTCTACTAATGTCATTACATGCCATCTCTCCAATGACACCTCAGAACATACCACTTAGTCCAGCAGCTCATCTCCTTTCTCCCAAGTCTTCCCAGCCCAAACTTTGCAACATTTTTGTATCGCTACTCTTTCGTCGGAAATCACCCAGAATAAATCAAGCTGCTTTTCTTTGGATTTTTTCCGGTTCTTGAATCAAGTAATCCTGGTGGAGTCCCATACACTGAAAATGTACTCTAGTTGGGGTCTTACCTGAGACTTATAAATCCTCTCCTTTAACATCCTTACTACAACCCCTAAACACCCCCATTAACATATGAATAGATCTGTACCCTTTATTTACAATCCCATTTATGTAATTACCCCAATGAAGATCTTTCCTTATATTAACACCTAGGTACTTACAATGATTCCCATAAGGAACTATCATCCCATCAATCCAGTAATTAAAACTGAGAGGACTTTCCCTATTTGTGAAACTCACAACCTGACATTTAACCCCGTTTATCATCATACCAATGCGTACTGTCCATCTTACAACATTATCAAGATCATTGTCCGGCTCCATGGCTAAATGGTTAGCGTGCTGGCCTTTGGTCACAGGGGCCCCCGGGTTTGATTCCCGGCAGGTTCGGGAATTTTAACCATCATTGGTTAATTTCTCTGGCATAGGGGCTGGGTGTATGTGTTGTCTTCATCATCATTTCATCCTCATCACTACGCACAGGTTGCCTACGGGCGTCAAATTGAAAGACCTGCACCTGGCTAGCTGAACCTTTTCCTGGGACACTCCCGGCACTAAAGCCATAAGCCATTTCATCAAGATCATTTTGCAGTTGCTCACAATCTTGTAACTTATTTATTACTCTATAAAGAATAACATCATCTGAAAAAAGCCTTATCTCTGAATCCACTTCTTTACTCATATCATTTATACCGGGTGGTTCACCAGCCCCTAATTTTTTTCGGAGGTAGGTAACCCAAATAACGTATATATTATAGTCATCCATAAATTATTAGTACTTGCTCCTTTATGGTCTTAGTACAACTATACCGTTTGTATAATGTTCGCGAATATAGTAGAAATCATTAGCAGCAGCGGGAGTGTTATTTCTATTATTTAAACAATAATGAATGTGTAAAACAATCACAAATGCAAGTAACACTATCTTACGTTTGGACAGGAAGTGTCTACAAGGACTACAACGTGTGAGCTATGCACCACGGCTCAGGGTAGCTAATGTGGCTAAATCACACATCGCTGCTATCGCAACAGTCAAGCTGTCTGGTAGTAGGTTCGATTCACAGGCAGGTACACCTTTTTCTTTTTGGTTAACGCCATTTGCAGTGACTGTAATAATGCCATATGTTATCATGTTCCAAAGAGTGAATTTTTATTTGGTCCTTAGAAGGACCGTTTTCATCTGATGTTATGTATTTAATGTTAAAAACTTCATAATTGGTCCGTATTGAAAAAAGATTTACATTTAAGAGATGAAAGTATATGATTTTCCACCTGTTCAATACAAATTTAAATGTGATATACAATGAAATGTCACCTAATATTTATGAATAAAATGTGACACCTAATATTTATGAATAAAATGTGATATTTCATTGTATATCACATTTAAATTTGTATTGAACAGGTGGAAAATCATATACTTTCATCTCTTAATTGATGTTATGTAGCCAGATTGGACTACGACATGATGGTCTGAAGTAGGGTACCCTGCACATTCAGTGTAACAAGTGTTCGAAACGTTGACCACCTTGGTTTATGCAGATTTCAGCATGACATTTTAAAGATATTCTTGTAATGTACCATGTCAAGCGTAACAGGTTGCCATGCCTCGGTGTTCTGTTCCCAGAGGTGACCAGGATCTTCAGACCCTTGTGCATGCACTACTTGCTTTTAGTGACCCCGCAGGAAGAAGTCAAGTGGCGTTAGATCGAGTGATCTGGCAGGCAGTGAATGGTTCCGCCCCTTCCTATCCATTTATTTCGATATGAACCATGAAGATTGTTCCAGACAACTACTGATCCATGAGGTGGAGCCCCGTCCTGTTGAAACCACATTCGTAATTGCTTGTGCAGTGGCACGTTCTCCAGCAACTATGGGAGTTCATTTTGAAGAAAATTAAGGTAGCATTCTCCCTTCAGATGTCTGTCGAAGAAATATGGTCCGATGAGATAGTCACCCAAGATCCCACACCAGACATACTCCCTACTGCACTTGAAATGGACCCTGTCTTACCCAATGGGGATTCTGTGTGCTCCAATAGTGGCTATTGTGCTGATTCATGACACTATTGTTATGAAATCGTGATTCATCTGAAAACAGGACTCTTGATAAAAGGCTGCATTATTGGTCACTCTGTGTAATGCCCATTGACAAAATGTTACTCTAGCATCGAAATCATGTCTGTGGAGCTGGTGGTGTAAGTGCAGATGGTATGAGTGAAATTATTTTTATACAGTATATGCATTACTGATGACAGGCTGATGTTGGTCTGTTGTGCAAGTGTCTGAATACTAATATGAGGGTTATTATGGACAGCGTCCAAAACAGCCTCTTAATTTGGACCGGGCGTTATAGGAGCATTTCTAATGGAAGTTACCCTTCCAAGCATCCCAATCTTCATTCAAGGTTTTGGAACATATTGGTAGTCGGTAGTCTTCTGTCATGAAAACGCTCGTGATAGTGACATTGCGAGTGGACTACGTTCTGCCTTGTTTCCCCATAAATGAACAACATATCAATGTACTCGTCACTGGAATACATTGTGAGTGAATAAATACGTGCTGTGATATGCCCGGGTAAGTCTGCATAAACATTGCATGTCCATTAAAATGGAGATCTGTCAGTCAAACATAAAAAATCATGCATAAGGTTGGAATCGAACCACTGCATTCCGGTATTCTGACACATTGTATCATTGGCCCTTAATCAACTCTGCTACAAATACAACATACAATATGCTCGCTAAAGGATTATTACTTAAGTATGGCCATTTGACAACGAAAGTTAATATGCATGTCAAGGTCTTCAATAATGCTTTACAGTGTTCATTTAACTTTCTGGAGCATGTGGCATGCATATTAATTTGGCCGTACTTTCTCCATAATTTAGCAACATCTCAACCTACTCTTCATAAAGGGTTATACATTTTTTCAAGGTTTATAAATTTCATAGAAATACATCGTGAGGAAATGAATGTGCTGTGATGTGATCTCGTAGGTGTGGATTATTATTTGTGTGCATTGGACTCGGGAGGTTGTGGATTCGAATCCCATGCTGGCCGCCTTGAAAATGGTTTCCCTCAGTTTCCCATTTTCACCACCAGGCAGATGTGGGGAGTGTGCCTTAGTAAAAAAAAAAGCCAAGGGCAATTTCCTTCCCAATCCCTCCCCTACCCATCCTTAAGGGAAAGACGCCAAATCAGAGTGCATCCCTTAAAACCAACAGGAAAAAATTATTGTTTAATATATTATCCTCACTAAAATGGAGCACCTCTGTCGTTCAAAAAAATTGCCTTATGCTGAATTCAAACCACTATGCTGCAGATACTCACACACCTCATGCTCCAGCCCTTAACCGATTCAGCCACAAAGTCAATATACATGTTACGTGCTAGAGGTTTAGTACTTACGTATGGCCGTTCCACCTCGAAAGTTAATATCCATATCAAAATCTTTGACGATATTTTACAGTGTTCATTTAACTTCTTAACAATACAGAACACGTGGCATAACCTGTTAATGTGTTCATATTACAGGTACCTGTTTTAATTCAAGGTGCAATAAATAACATGTTTGCAGAAGGGTCCTCAGTATTTGGCATCCATGGATCAATTTAAAGTGATGAGACACAGATAGTGGAGAGCCTTATCGAACATGAGGAAAAATTTTGAGTTATTTGGTGTTCATAAAACTTAATTATAAGGATTTTTAGCTTACAGATGTTATTTGGGTTGCTTATCTCTGAAAAAATAAGGCGCTGGTGAATCACCCGGTATATATAAGGAACATAAAGGTCCATTAATATTGCCTTGAGGAATTCCCTTCTTAATTATTACAGGGTCAGGTAAGGCTTTGCCTACTCTAATTCTCTGAGTACTATTTTCTAGAAATATAACCACCCATTCAGTCACTCTTTTGTCTAGTCCAACTGCATTCATTTTTGCCAGTAGTCTCTCATGATCCACCCTACCAAATGCCTTAGCCAGGTCAATCGCGAAATGGTCTTTTTGACCTCCTGAATCCAAGATATCTGCTATATTTTGCTGGAATCCTACAAGTTGAGCTTCAGTGGAATAACCTTTCCTAAAACTGAACTGCCTTCTATCAAACAAGTTATTAATTTTGCAAACATGTCTAATATAATCAGAAAGAATGCTTTTCCAAAGGTTACATGCAATGCATGTCAACCTGACTGGCCTGTAATTTTCAGCTTTATGTCTATCACCCTTTCCTTTATACTCTGGGACTACTATAGCAACTCTCCATCATTTCATATAGCTCCTTCATGCAAACAATAATCAGATAAGTACTTCAGATATGGTACTCATTGTTACTGTTTGAAAATTCCCCCATGCCTGTTTTATCAGCCATACGGTACTGCAAAATAGTCCTACTTTCAAGACCTTCCTTCCTTTCCATCACTTTCTGAATCAGTTGTGCTTCCCATATTAACTTATTTGCCATTTGTTGTTCATGCTTCCTGTTGTTCGCATTACCTTTCCAACTGACATTTGGCAAATTGAGATCTCCTACTACAATTGCATTCCTTTTCATATTGTTTCCCACATAGCTGATTATCTTATCAAATAATTCTGAATCAGCGTCAGCGCTATCCTTTCCCGATCTGTACACTTCAAAGACATCAAGTTGCTTATTATCTTTAGAAAATTGCCTTACGCCTAGAACTTCATGTATGTCATCTTTAACTTTTTTGTAGCTTACACATTCTTCTGTCAGCAGAATGATTACTCCCCCTCCTACCATTCCTAATCCTATCTCTATGATACACACTCCAGTTCCGAGTGAAAATTTCTGCATCCATTAGTTGATTTCTCAGCCTAGATTGAACTCATTACAATATCTGGTAAGTATATACCTATCAAATTACTTTATTCTATTCCTTTCTTCCAATACTTCTACAGTTCAACACTATTCTTTTTATGTCATTCCTACTTGACTTCCAGATCGCTCTACCCTTATTACTGGTCCCTAGACCATTTGGTTCCCTGAATGTACCTAACTTACATGTAGCACTGCAGTTTAAGTGAAGGCCATGTGAGTGCAGATCCCTATCTCCTACCCACTCATTAGGATCTAGAAATCTCAGTCCCATTTTCCCACATACCCACTCAATAGTCTCACTTAAATTTGCAATCACCGTACAGTCAGTATTTCTCCTACACAGTATTCCACTGATATGTTTGTACTTATACCTGCTTGCTTCACATTGTTAATATCAACATGAAACACTACCACATTCTCCTTTCCCTCCTCCTTCTCTTCTACTTTCCTCAACACCTGTCTCAACCTAATTCCTGGATAACACTATACCCTAGTTCCCTTTCCTCCACACACTTTCCCCACATGTCTGACAATGGAATCCCCCATGACCAGAGCCTCAACCCTACGCAACTCATTTGATCCCCTCACTTTCCTGGTCGGCCCTATCTTTCCTGACACCTGCAGAAGCTACTTATTCCTCCCTTCTCCCTCCCATAACCCTGTTCCATCTGTCTTTTCCTATCCTCTACTCAACATTTCCCTTTCATACCTTTCCCTTTCTTCCTACTTCCACACTTCTCAGCAACAGTTCCTTGTTCCTCATCTTCCTCTGTCGTTCTACCTGCAGTGACTCGTACCGAATTCTCACAGACACCTGTCCTGAATTCTGATCCTCAATAGAGCCCTTAGCCTGCAGTCTCCTTTCCCTTAAAACATTAGACCAACCATCTTCTACAATTCCACCCTTTCCTACCCATCCCTCTTTTACACCTACTGTATTCTGTACATTATTTGAAGGAGACCTTCCTTTCTATCTTCTGAGAGGATCCTAATTATCTCCTTCATACTCCTAAATGCCTGGCCACATCCCCAGTTCCTACACTTACATTCCTTAGCCATTATTTACAGAAAAATGAAATAAAAAATAAAATAACTTATTCTGTGCAAAAAAAGAAAAAAGAAATTAAAGGAAAGATATATTGTCTAGGATTGTACACAAGGATCACACGACAATAAGATAATTAATATACTGCTACACTACAATACTACTTATTCATACTACATTTTTATCCTACAATATCCTAAAACCTGCCATTAATTACTGAATACCGAAAGGAATACATAAGAATTGCACAATTCTAAACTGAAGTTCAGCCTACCCTAATTACTACAACAGATTTCTAGTAAGAGATTTTCTACAGATACTTCTACTATACTACACAAATATTTTACAATAATAGAATAAGCACACTAATTTCTAATAAGATACTACAACTTCTTACAAAATTGTACAAAACTATTTTTAATCCTCCTAGTCAATACTATGTTTTTTTTTTTTAATGTTCAGTTAAGATGAAAGTTCACATATAAATTGACATGTTTCAACCTGGCATTTGGTCATCCTCTGTAAGACATGTATGATGCATTTAAAACATAGGAAACACACAAAATGAAATGTTGGTTAAGTTGTTTTAAAAAAAACATGATGAAAGTTAAAAAACTGTGAAATGTTGATTATTAAAACAGTTTTGATCTGGATGTCTTTCTGTTTCAATGCTGCTTTTTGTTGTCCTTTGGTGTGGTTTAACTGGTATCTGTATACTGTTGGCTTAGTTTTTGTGTTCCGACATGGGTTGATATACATAAGCATTACTGAAGTTGAACCGTCTGATTTTAGTCTGTAAAAGCTATAATACAAATCGAATTATGGTTGGAAAGTGCTGACTAACAGGAACAACATTTACATTAAGTTATGAAGAACGAAAATTATCTTACGTTACCTGGCCTGCTTGTGTCACCCTGTTCTCTGATTATGGAGTCTAGCTCTTGACTGACTTGCTCCCACAGTCGAGACGCAAGATGTATTGCTGCAAGGAAATGGAGTGGGGAAATGGGGCGGGGCTTGCGGGAGAAAGGGAGTATGCCGAATAATGGGGGCAGTGACTGAAACCGAGTGTAATAATTGTGAGTTCTTTTGTTCCTGTCAAAAACTAAAGAAAAAACTAAACTAAAAATATGCCACATTCACATTTAGCAATAATAATATGCACATAAACAGCCATCAAGACTGAAATTGGGGAAGAGCTTCCTACAAACAACAACATCAATCCCATCATCAGCTGAATCTCAGCAAATGGAACTCTGGAGAAGGATGTTGTCTGTAGGATTATGGGAAGTGAAAGAGAAGCCAGTTGCAGGACAGCATCGTCAATATGGACACTGGAAGATGCTTAACAGATTACCTGGATTGACACGATGTAAAACTAACTTGAAAAGGTTATCAAAATTTGTGTGACTGTGGTGAAAAGCAAGATCATGGACACCTTCTCATCCGTAGAAATCTGTCTAAACCATGTCGTATGAAGGATTTGGTGGAAGCCAATGAATGTGCCATCTCAGCAGTTGAATACTGGAAAACAAAGTATAAATAGAGTTGTTATGAATATATTGTAGTGATTTTGGACTCAGATAAATAAAATATCTACAGCAACAGTTGCAGATGTTGTCATTCCATCAGAAAGGAAAGCAAGACATTTCACAGAATGAGAAAGTGGCAGATGACATATTAGCGTTTTTGCAAGATGAGTCAGTGGAATGTGTAGTTTCGTATATTCTCGACTATGTGGACACTGAAGAAGCGGATGGCACTGATGATGATACAAGCGAAAGTGATGTAGAAATAGATGTCCAGATATGTAGTTGATCGTTCATGTCAAAGCCACAACTCCCGTTTCCAGTGAAGCGTAGTAAAGAACAATCATTGTACAGCAAGTGGGTACAAGACATAACGAATGACCATCCACAACATAGTAAAAAAACAATTACTAACAGATTTTGAATAAGTCTGCAGCAATGACCATCTGGTGCATAAGAAAAACTATGGTACTTTAAGGGAGGACAAGGTGAACTTGTTTAAAAGATTGTTGTTTGCGCGATTCAAGGACGCTCAAGACAAGTTAGACAATGTGCATGATAGTGACCTATTACTGTACGTTATGGGCATCAAATTGCACAGGACTTAGGTTACAGTGACTTCATGGGGTGTAGTGGATGGTTTCAACTTCAAACGGAGCTACAGCATTGGATGACTCAAAGTAGAGAGATTCCAAACAAAGTGGCAACTTGTACAACAAACTGCAGAATTGGCTTGAGATTTTGTAGATGAGGTAAACAACCTTATCCAATCATTTAGTTTTCAACACCGACCAATGGGGATTTGATGAGGAAATGCGCTCTGGCAGTTAGAAGTATCAGGGGAGTTATAGCATGAGCAATGGCCTAATGCATTCGTATATAGTTATGCCAACTGTTAGTCTGGATGGTAAATCGGCTGGGAAGTTATTTATTGTGCTGTCTCCAACGATTCTGTCGCATGTCAGAGACAGTAGGGCAGTAGGGAACTTTTATGTTACATCAAGGAAGAGTGGGAAAATGGGTTTACCAGAAATGTAGCTATGGTATGAACACTGGCCCAGAGCTGGTGAAAATAACTTGCTGTTGCTTAACTCCTGCTCTGCCTATAAAAATCATACCATGTTAGAAAAAAACCATCCCTCCTGGAAATTGTGTGACATTGCTGTTAACACCACCTGGAACCACAGGACAAATTCAACCTCTGGATGTCTCTTTTCTTTGTGCCTACAAAACATACTAATGCACCATATGCATCTATGCCATAAAGGATTGCCAGTTTCACAATAAACTGCACGACAGACTGGTTCACGTTTGGTTGCATGCAATCTCTTTCCATCATTTCTCATCACCACATTATATCAATACGAGTAACCTCTCAGCGTCGTAGCCATTTAAAGAGCTTCCTACCCTGCAGCCGGATGAGGTTTCAACTACACGCGACTGAAGTACATTGATACTTAAAGCGTTACTGCAAGTATGAGAGTAGCCCGATATTCATAAAATTTGGAATTCCTTATGATAGAATTATGAACATGCAGATAATTACATAATTGTTTCATATTACCTTAGTAATTTAGTTTCGTGTGATAGAGTTCGAAGCACTCTTCGAGACAGAGACCCACGTCACACTCCCGGCAGCAGTACACCGACGTCTTCTTTTTGCTGTGTTTCGAACACACGCTACAACGTATCTGAGGTGTGGATTTCTCACTCTTGGGTACTAATTTCCTGAGAAAATGTCTTTCCTGCAACCTGAGACTGTATTATCTGATGCGCACCGACTTTGAATATTTCACTCCCCGCCCGAGCGAGCGTATTTAGTAAACAAACCTTCCACCACCTGAACCCGATAAGATAACTGCTCATTGTTTGTCCCTGTGACTTGTCTGATTATTATTAGGGAATTTAGGGTGGTTGCATTCAGTAGTCTTTTGAACAGCTTTATATGCGATTTAGTCGTTCTCTTTCTTTCGTTGAAAAATATATGTAATTTTACAAGGTTTATTCCACCTACTGAATACTGTACAATAATTGCAATGTCTAAAAAATACATTACAAACTTGGAAGTTGCAAGAAGTCCAAATAAAGGAAGAATACAAACTAAGGATTCAACAGAGTCTGCCAAAGGGTGAAGTAACCAACGTAAATGAAGAGTGGAAAGCTTTCAAAGACACCTTTGTGGGAGAAGCCAAAAACATATGTGGAGTTACAAGTTCCATCAAAAGAAAAAAAGGAGACACCATGGTGGAATGATAGAGTGAAAACAGCAGTGAAAGAAAGAAACCAAATAAAGAAGGCACCTGACAAGGAAAACCAAAAACAGGGACAAGAACGCAATGAACAAGAAATACAAAGACTCCAAGGAGTACATAGGAACAAGAAACTTGCTGTAAAGAACATTATAAAGGAAGAAAAAGAGAAGAAATGGAATGAGTTTGCAGACAAACTGGAAGAGGGCAGTAGAGGAAATATGAAATTGCTATACAGAGTAGTGAAAAACAAGCGAAGGGATCAAGAAACCATAAAAGCAATAGAACGTGATGATGGAACTCTGGCACAAGAAGAGGAAGAAATTAAACAGGAACTCAAGATCTATTTCGAAAAGTTGCTGAATGGAAATACAGAAAATATAACAACGGATAGAGGAGAGCCAAGTTGAGGAACCACAACTGAACCACCAATATCATGGCTTGAGGTTGAAAATGCGCTCAAGAGTATGAAGAAAGGAAAAGCAGTGGCCATAGACGAACTAAGTGCAGATATGCTGAAAGCGGTGGGAAAACCAGGAATCCATTGGCTCTACAGACTGCTCAACAAAATATGGGAGGAAAATACTATTCCTCAGGATTGGAAGATGGGCATCATTGTACCTCTGTTCAAGAAAGGGAACCAACGAAAATGTACTAATTATCGTGGTATTACACTACTGTCTCATGTCCTGAATATTGGAAAAAATAACAGAGACCATAATCAGAGATATTGTTGAACCAATTTTGGAAGAAGGGCAGTATGGTTTCAGACCAGGAAGGTCAACTACAGACCTTATATTTGCAATTAGGGTGGAAAAATACTGGGAGAAGAACAAGCCTGTATTTCTAATATTTTTGGACATTGAGAAAGCCTACGACAGTGTACCAAGGGAAAGAATTTGGCAATGCATGAAAGAACTTCAAGTGCAAGACACCCTTATTTATTTATTTATTTATTTATTTATTTATTTATTTATTTATTTATTTTTTTTTTTTAATTCGTTAGGGCCATCTATGGACCACGGTGCTTGTGTTTTAGCTGTTTCTTGAAGTCATCGTCGTTGTTTGCCACAATTGGTGTTCTTAGCGGCTGGTTTGGCAGCTGTTTTCTTGTTGGTACCTCGAGCTTTCCTGATGGCCCAGTAGTCCTTCATTTTCCGGCTAAATTCAATCTTACGTTCCTCAGACCATTTCCTGGTCTCGTCTTTTGGTCTGTGGGTAACTTCTGTGAGGGATGTTACAAAGGATTTAGTTTTAAGAGTTGAATGATAGTTACTCCGATCAGCTATGTCGTTTTGATTTATGTGGAGTTCCGAAAGGTCCTTCTCCACTTGCTTATTTATTTATTTATTTATTTATTTATTTATTTATTTATTTATTTATTTATTTATTTATTTATTTATTTATTTATTTATTTATTTATTTATTTATTTATTTATTTATTTATTTATTTATTTATTTATTTATTTATTTATTTATTTATTTATTTATTTATTTATTTATTTATTTATTTATTTATTTATTTATTTATTTATTTATTTATTTATTTATTTATTTATTTATTTATTTATTTATTTATTTATTTATTTATTTATTTATTTATTTATTTATTTATTTATTTATTTATTTATTTATTTATTTATTTATTTATTTATTTATTTATTTATTTATTTATTTATTTATTTATTTATTTATTTATTTATTTATTTATTTATTTATTTATTTATTTATTTATTTATTTATTTATTTATTTATTTATTTATTTATTTATTTATTTATTTATTTATTTATTTATTTATTTATTTATTTATTTATTTATTTATTTATTTATTTATTTATTTATTTATTTATTTATTTATTTATTTATTTATTTATTTATTTATTTATTTATTTATTTATTTATTTATTTATTTATTTATTTATTTATTTATTTATTTATTTATTTATTTATTTATTTATTTATTTATTTATTTATTTATTTATTTATTTATTTATTTATTTATTTATTTATTTATTTATTTATTTATTTATTTATTTATTTATTTATTTATTTATTTATTTATTTATTTATTTATTTATTTATTTATTTATTTATTTATTTATTTATTTATTTATTTATTTATTTATTTATTTATTTATTTATTTATTTATTTATTTATTTATTTATTTATTTATTTATTTATTTATTTATTTATTTATTTATTTATTTATTTATTTATTTATTTATTTATTTATTTATTTATTTATTTATTTATTTATTTATTTATTTATTTATTTATTTATTTATTTATTTATTTATTTATTTATTTATTTATTTATTTATTTATTTATTTATTTATTTATTTATTTATTTATTTATTTATTTATTTATTTATTTATTTATTTATTTATTTATTTATTTATTTATTTATTTATTTATTTATTTATTTATTTATTTATTTATTTATTTATTTATTTATTTATTTATTTATTTATTTATTTATTTATTTATTTATTTATTTATTTATTTATTTATTTATTTATTTATTTATTTATTTATTTATTTATTTATTTATTTATTTATTTATTTATTTATTTATTTATTTATTTATTTATTTATTTATTTATTTATTTATTTATTTATTTATTTATTTATTTATTTATTTATTTATTTATTTATTTATTTATTTATTTATTTATTTATTTATTTATTTATTTATTTATTTATTTATTTATTTATTTATTTATTTATTTATTTATTTATTTATTTATTTATTTATTTATTTATTTATTTATTTATTTATTTACATAATTCTACATACAATTATTCAAAAATATAACAAAAAAGTGAAAATGTTGTATAGTGGGAATAGAAGTTGTATTCAAGTAGGACGTGGTTTGTCGGACTGGTTTGAAACAAAGAGAGGAGTGCAGCAGGGTAGCTCATTGTCACCACTTCTATTTATTATTGTGATGGATGTAGTAATGAAATTTCATAAAAGGAAAGAACATGGAGATATCAAAGCCTTCACGTTTGCAGATGATGTTGCAATCTGGAGTGACTCAGAAGAGGAACTGCGAGAGGGAATGCTAAACTAGAATGAGGAGTTTAAGAAATATGGTTTAAACATCAGTAAGACCAAGACTGTGGTGATGAAAGTGTATGGGGAAAGAGCAGAACCAATAGTCATGTTAAATGAAGCCCAACTGAACAGTGTTCCAGTTTTCAAATACTTGGGTAGCATTCTATCAAATGACAATTTAGCAAAACATGAGGTGAACAATCGAATCAATAAGGCAACACAATTTTACCACCAGGTAAGACACCTGCTGTGGGATGAGAAAATACCTATGAAAACAAAAATGACATTGTACAAGTCCTATTATACACCAATTCTTACATACAGTCTCAAAACCACAACACTGACCAATATAGATAATTCCAAACTCCAGGCAGCTGAAATGAAATTCCTATGCACTATGATCCAGAAAACCAGGAAATACAAGATTAGGAATGAGAAAATTAGAGAAGAAGTAGGAATAGATGATTCTCTCCTCAATAAGATTCAGATATCAAGACTGAAGTGGTTTGGTCACATGAAGAGGATGCCAGTTAACAGAACTGCAAGGAAGGAATTTGACAGAAAAGTAGAAGGAAGACGACCCATGGGAAGGCCACGAAGAAAATGGATAGATTTAGTTAAGAACGATGTACGGCTGAGAGGTCATGATTGGGACAAGTTGGTGGAGGAGGAATGGTACAAGGACAGGATGAAATGGAGGAGGCTCATATACCACACCCGGGAAACTGGAGATGGTTTAGGATGATGATGATGTTAACAAGGGACTAGTTTCAACCATATGTGGGTCATCATCAGCCTAAATAAGATACACTTTTTGATATGCCGATGTCCTAAAACAAAATTACACTGTGAAAATAATTAAAAGAGTGAACTGTGTAAATGGTGCAGTAAAATACATACCATATGAAATGTTGATAGATAAAATTATGTTGTACTGATCAATGATAGATAAAATTTTTGGTTTACATATGTTACAACTAGACTGTATTAGACAATATTCTTATACAGGAAAAAATCATTCCTAAACCATAAATTATACGAGACTCACCTTGCAGCAACAAAATTACTTTCTAATGTGCACTGGACACTTTTTTATCAACTAGTTGAAGACAAACTATTAAAAGAATTAGCCAAAAAGCAACATAATTTAGAGAATAAATGGAATAAATTAAAGAACTCTAAACTTCATGACAAATTAGATACATTAGAAGACCTGTAGATGATTGCAAGCAGTTCCATCCACCTGTTAATTTAACCAAGACACCTGTAAGTGAAAATGAAAGCCAAAGGACCCAAGCATAACTGGCCCAATTCAAATGCACTTATTTCAGCTATCACAATGATCACAGAATCGGAGCTAGTTATCACAAAAATGCCATTAGATATAAAAGATGAATTAAGAATTGAGGTAAAAAATAAGCTCAACAATATCCTTTCTCTTAATAACTCACCTAACCTTTCTGACAACATTAGTAACAAGAAAACAATAGCCGAGCAAAAACTTCTAAATGCCCTAAAAAATAAAATAAAAAACAACGATCTAATTGTGACCAAAGCTGACAAAGGCAACACAACAGTAATTATCGATAAAAAGGAACATATCAGTAAAACAACTGATTTCTTTACAGATAGTTCCTTTTCCATAATTAAAAAAGATTCTATGCAAAAAGTTCAAAGACTTCTCAAATAAGCCTTAAAAAACACTTCCTATCTGCTTACCGAACAAGAGAAAAGTCAACTTATAAGTAAGAACCCAGGTCTTCCTACTGCCAGAGCTCTCCCGAAGATACATAAGGCCGGTGTTCCTATTCGCCCAATCATTAATTATAGACTGAGCCCATTGTACAAAATATCACAATTTATCCAAGGATTCTTAAGGAATAGCTACCAATTTTCATCTAAGAAGTCCATTAAAAACACATATGAACTAATAAATAAACTAAATAAGTTCAGCATGCAACCCGATTATTCTCTCCACTCTTTTGATATTACAAACATAACCCAGCATTCCAATTTCCAAGTTAATTCCCATCATCGAAAATAATCAGAACAAAAATAGTCATCTGAGTAAATTAGAGATTAAAGACTTTATTACGTTACTTAAATTGGTCGTAAACAACAACTTTTTCACATTCAGTGGTATCATTTACCAACAGAACGGTCTAGCAATGGGTTCACCAGCCTCAGGTATCCTTGCAGAAATTTACCTTGATTTCCTTGAGCACACCAAAATTAACAACAGATTTGATAACATCCTCTTCTGGTCTAGGTATGTTGATGACGTTCTAGCAATTATAAATGAAAAATCAACTGAAGCTCCCACCACCCTTCAAGGGCTAAATAGGATCGACTCCCATATCAAATTCACTTTGGAATCAGAAACAGATCAAAAGATCAACTTTCTAGATCTAACCATCATAAGACATCCAGATTCTTTAACCTATAAAATCTATAGGAAACCCACCCAATCCACAGTTACTATTCGTCAAGATTCAACTCACCCCCAACCTCACAAAAGAGCAATGTATAATAGCCTAGTTCACTGAGCATTCAACTTTCCCATGGCCAAGAAAGATCTTTCCATTGAATTGAATAATATTCGCAGTATAGCAAAATTCAATGGCTTTGGTAGCCACTTCGTAGAAAGTATAATCAATAAACATAAATTTCGTCCTAAAACAACACTTAAGAAAGGACTACCTAAATACGAATCCTTTTCCACTTTCACTTTTAATAACGAAATTCATAAGATCACTAATATTTTCAAGAGAAAAGGCATAAAAATAGCATTCAAAACAAATAATAGGAGTATACATGTTCTACATAACACGTCACATATCAACAAGGTCAACAGGTATGCAAAATCAGGTGTTTACAGGCTCAAATGTAATTCATGCACTAATATTTCTCATGTAGGGCAAACCGGAAGAAGTTTTAATATAAGATATTCTGAACACATCAATGCAGTCAAATATAATACATTTTCGGCTATCGGCCAACATATGGTCGATTATAATCATGAATTCACAAATATTGAACAAGGCATGGACATTCTTGAGATACCTAACAAGGGCCTTCTGCTTAATATAATTGAGAATTTTCATGTACATCTGGACCAGTATTTTAATGTTAACTATAACCTTAATGAAATAATGGAAAAGTCCAATATTTTATTTGATTTATTTATTAACTTACCTATTTCAGGAAAAACAATTTAAAAGATCAAAAATCCTTCTTTAAGTTAATTAAAGGTCCTCCATCGATACAATCACCATCATTCCCCCACCCTTCAGCCCCACCTTAAGACACTTCCCAACTCCCTGCCCCTCCCCTCGCATGCCACCCGCTCCATTGGGTTGCTCCTCCCTTCACCAGCTTTCCTTCCCTCCTATTCCTTGCCATTTCTATTACTCTAGTTGAACTCTACCGGTCAAGTCGTTCACATTGTGTGCAAGGTGAGTACTCATTCCTTTTCTTCTTTGTTTTTCTTCTTCATTTTTTGCCATTCCTTTCTTTAAAAATTTTGTGTTGATTCTAATTTTTTCATAATCAGGTTCTATTGGTTCCAACTTGGATTGGGAATTCTCCTCATATCACAGGAAGAATCCATTATATTATAAGAAGTCGCATGGTTTTGCCTACATTTAATTTCTGTATCAGAAATATTGGACCTTAAGCAAGACAGACACCCTCTGCGCCAATGTTCAACATTACATTTTTTAAAATCCGAAGATGCACTTGAAATACAGAACTCAATAGAAGCATCTGGACTTTGTATTCAGACCGGCATCTTATACTTTTAATGTGCTATTTTAGAGTATTCACTAAAAAAGGGCAATATTTTAATCATCATTGTAGAAAATCATTGTGACACTATTCTTACAGTGTAATTGTAACATATGTAAACCGAGAATTTTGTCATTGATCAGTACAACATAATTTTATCTATCAATATTTCATCCACTCCACCATTTCATGCGGTATGTATTTTACCGCATCATATACACAGTTCACTCTTTTAATTCTTGTTTTCACAATGTAATTTTGTTTCAGAACATTGGCAAATCAAAAAGTGTATCTTATTTAGGCTGATGATGACCCACATAGGGTTGAAACTAGTCCCTTGTTAATATATTGTAATGTATTTATAGACATTGCAATTATTGTACAGTATTGAGTTGGGGGAATAAACCTTGTAAAATTATATGTAATCTTGATTCAATACAGAACCAATAATGAAATTCATAACCTTGAATGAAAAACATATTAGTAACTGGTCCTGGAGATCAATGTCCCCCATGCCATAGTTGTAATCCATCGCGCATAAAATCTTTACTGTTTCTTTCCCCCTTTTAGTAACACTTTTTGTTTCTTCACTGTGGTATGTGGACATGAACGTAACATTTTTTTTGGTCACACCATTTTAGGACAGTGATGGGACCAGAATGCCTAGCTAATATTTCCCCCTTCTTAGGTTTTTTCTTTTACTTCCTTGGAAAAGATTTTTGTGTTCAGATTCAGTGTCCCAACACAATCTGTTGAAATGAAAATGAAAACCTACAACCTGTTTTCCAGTCATTGACCGGGTCAGGGATGGAATGAATGAAACATATATATATAGGCTGTTATTACAATGGGGTCGCCACTCCCAATGCTATGAAATGATAATGGAGAGTGTTGCTGGAATGAAAGATGACAGGGAAAACCAGAGTACCCGGAGAAAAACCTGTCCCGCCTCCGCTTTGTCCAGCACAAATCTCACATGGAGTGACCGGGATTTGAACCACGGTATCCAGAGGTGAGAGGCCGACGTGCTGCCGTCTGAGCCACGGAGGCTCCACAATCTGTTGAAGGATGATGTTTTAGAACCCTCACTAATTCTGGACTGTTGTATGTAGTAATTGTCCACCCATGAGGTGTGTCTGCGGCCTAACAATGGTTCTAACAATTTGAAGACAATTGCTGCAGTTTTTGGGGTTTCTGGTGTGATAAGAGTTGATTCAATGAGAGTTCCTTTCCCTGTGTATACAAGAAAACACCAGAAATAACCAGTACTTGACTCACACAATTCAAATGTTTAATACCAAATTTTGAGATCTTCAGTGGCAAGTATCGCCCTTTCCACAGAGTCACACTTTCATCAATAGCAATATTTTGTTGTGGTAAGTACTAGGACTGAAATTTATTATTCAAATGACACAGAATAGGATATATTTTGAACATTTTGGAGGCCCTTGGTATTCAGACAAGCTGATATTGTCTATAAAGTGCAAAAACCTAGAGATCATTTCAAACCTGTCCCTACTTATGACATCTGAAAACCCAGGTGTTGATATGACCCTGCTCTTTGAAAAATAAGCCTTTGTACAATGCCCATCAGCAGAAATAAACCTAACACAGTATAAAGTTCATTTACTGTGACAGGTGTCCAGAATTGAATGGGTGACTGAAACTAAAAAAGATTTCCCTGAGCATTTTGATATTGCTCCGCATACCTGTTAGTTTCTTTTACAATTAACTCTATTACACTACTGTCAAAGAACTTTTTGAAACATTCAATGATTTCACTGATATTTTCTGCACCACCTCTTGATCTGAATTCACTGTTGAAAACTTCCCTTTGACCTGTATAATTTTCCATAGCCTCCCACATGAAATTTCCAATCTCATCATTTACCACTGCTACATCATCTACTTCATTATCACTGCTGCTCATACTGTCACTACTACTTCCGACTAAACTTTCAACTTTCATCTGAAATTATACAATATTTCAAGCACGTTGCTGTCAGTCAAACCACGGCTGAAGCTAGCCATTGAGCGCAGTGTATCACACGGACTGATGAAGCTGCAGCAAGACCGAAAACAGCAGGATGAAATTGAATGAGGGGAATAACATTTATAATGAAACAAATCACCTTGATACATATTTCAGATAAAAGGTTGAGATATTGTCTTTCAAATGAGATATATCCCATGCACAACTGGTTCTCGTATCGTATGACAGAAAGCAGCACTAGCTGATGCCTACACAGAGCGCTCGTGGAGAGTTATAAAAATATTATAAGCCAAGAAATAAAGACAAATATAATAAATGTACCGCACTCTCAATGTACAAATAGAGCAAAGAACATCATGCAAAAAGACAAACTTCTCAGATCATCATTTCTTTAGTTTATTCTGTGGGAAAGAATGAAGCAAACAGACTAAAAAACCCCAGAAATTAGTGCTCAGACTTACTTGACAAATACTTATCCTTGCAAAAACAACTACATTTTAATGATCTTCAATTCTTATTTTGCAACACTGATAAACCTCAAAATTTCTTCTTGGAAACAAAACATTTTGCATATCCATAACTCCAAAACTCTTTACGCTATAGCCGTAAATGCGAAACCGTGTAAGGGTCTATACCACGTATAGAGGTCGGTGGCTACGGAAGAAAAGAGGGTCTATACCACGTATAGAGGTCGGTGTTGAGGGGTTAACTATGCATTCTGTAAGAGTGGATACCTAGCTGATTGTCCTGAATGATTAATAATTCCCAAGGTGTTCATCTTTTGTAATCACTGTGATGCATCATTTTTCATTCGGTGCTCATGGTGCAAGTCAAAGGTTTGTTTTGATCATTTTATGAATGTTGATGAAATCCATTTTGTGAAGTGTAACACTTACATTCTGTAGAAGATTGATCTCTGTACCGCCCGAACACTTATTTGCTGTCGCCCTCCTATGCACATGGTGCGTCATTAGCAACTAATATTGTTTCCTGTCTCAATTGTTACTGCAGCACTTTCAAATACCCCTTACTAGACATCGTACCTGTGACCTCGCACTCGTCAGAGTTCCTTATAAGTGTTGTAGCTACTAATGGCTAGGTATTTGATTTTTCTGATGTTGAGATCCAAACCATAATCTTCACTTGAAGCTCTGGCTCAGTATAACAGTTCATTTCATGGTACTCCCAGAAATGTAATACTGGTATGAGGGTTCATATGTGGTTAAATAGGTACATTATGAGTGTGCCTGAAAAGACAAAGACACAAGTTTCCTTTCTCTTTTTTTTATTAAGCATAATGGATGTTGTTCAAGCACTCCCCATTGATTCTGATGCTGACGTCAAGGTTTGACAAGACCTCTGAAAATATTCTCTACGTAAATGTTAAACGCTATTACATTACATTACATTCTTTATTGCCAACCCTAGCATATACACCATTGGTATACAGTAATAAAGAAAAAATTTATCACTCCTTAATCCAATAAGTCTATAACTAATTTCTACTAATCTACAAAGCAGCATTTCACACATGAGCAGATAGCCAGCTCCACGTGTAAGATGCTACCACTACAACTAACTAAACTAACGAATTAACTACATACTACTCTATTCTAAACTGACTGGTTGCGGCATCACCCCTGATGAGGAACAGTCCATCCTTCCCAATGATGCCCCAACCAGCCCTGCATCGTGAGGCCAGAAAACCACATCCTCACATACCTCTACCACTGTCAAAGCATATTCCTCATCAAACCTTATGTAACAGGCCGCCTGTGAGCGGAAACCAGCTCAACACACCGCCCGCCACACTCCCTTTTCCATCCAAGATGACAAGCATCTCGGCTCATACATTATCACATTGAGAGTGTGTTTCCCCTCACCTACTCTCACTCCCTGTCCAGACGTACTTAGTCATCACTCCTTGGGATAGGTCAGACCTATCCCTCCCTCTAACTACTTACGTCATACACTCCATCAACTCACATGAAGCAGCTCACCCTGGGTGGATAGCCAGTCCCTATAGCAAGATGGAAACTCTACATTTAACAAAAACTAACTACACATCCAACTCACATGAAGCATCTCACCTTGGGTGGATAGTCAGTCCCTATAGCAAGATGGAAACCCTATATTTAACAAAAACTAACTACATATCCAGATTCCTGCATTTTTCCTACACACAGTCCATCCTTCAAATCTTATTTTCTGTTTCGCTCTTCACTATAAATTGCATAAACTTCCATACATACAGTCAGACACAACAGTTCATCATTTCAATCTCTACTCTGTTTACTCTTTCTTTTCATAGTTCTTCTCACACTGGCTCTCTCTTCATTATTACACTATACCTTTATCCTATTATTACTTATTACACACTTTTGTTCTTGCATTTCAAATCGTTCTATACATATATTACTCTCCTCTTATTACATATCCTTAATAATATATAATACCTCCCCCTTGTAACTACACTCCACTACTTATCTTCTCATCACTAATTTCCACTAGACTTACACTGCACACATACAAACAATCCATCCTTCACATCTCGTTCTCTTTTACTCACATCACTATATTCTATGTATACTTCCCCTACACATATACAAACAATTCATCATTCAATCAGCTCTCCTATTAATATATATGCCTTAACAATATACATAGGTCGAGTCATAAGTCATGGCAACTATTTTTTTTCTCGCAAATAGGAGACAAATTCACAACTAAGTATTTTTTTTATTTTCCACCTTGTTGATACATTAATTGCCTAAGGCAACTTATTGGTCAAAAGTGGTACATGTTTCGTATATTATTAACATCTTCAGCCACATAACACTGTTTAGATGAAAAATTCATCCACTGACAAAGTATCAATGCTTGAGAGGAACATTAAGGCTGAAGCTCTGTCAAGAGTGTTGATTGATGCCCACCATCTTGATGAAGTTGGAAAGTAACAACAAACTCATCAGGGACTGAGAAGAGATGAATGTAGAAGAGTAAAGATTGATGACTAGAGAGCCTATCTATTTGAAGATGTGGAGATTGTCCTTGTTCTTGTATATGTTTTCATTTTTGTCCTTGCTTTGCCTTACTATTGTCCCTCTTCTGATGCTGACCTGTCATTGTGTTCATCCTATTATGTGTCCTTTTTACATTTTTCCTGTCTCTCTATACATGATAAGCTCCAATGCTTGTTTGTTCCTCTCCATTACTTATACCAGGTGTATGCATAAGTCTTTTCCGGTTTCACTCAGAGATGGCACCAGCAAACAGTATGCAGCACATGAATTTGACACATACGTCAGTTTTTTCATCTGATATTAACCTACCAACATACACAAGTTGATTCCGCCAAACACTAGCATCTGTGTTGTATCATTCAGTGACCATGTCGACGTTTGTGCCTGAAAAAGAACATTTGCGGCATGCATTGCTTTTCTTATTTAATCAAAAGAAAAAGGCTGTTGAAAGTCATTGTTTTCTGGTAGAAACATATGGTGAACATGCTCCATTGATTAGAACATGTAAGATATGGTTTCGACAATTTAAACATGGTGATTTCGTTGTGAAAGGTAATGCGTGTTCTGGTAGCGGTATTATGTATTATGAACTCTTGAAGCCCACCAAAACTGTTAATGCACAATGCTATCACCAACAAATGATAATTTAAATCATGCATTGATTGAAAGATGACCAGAATGGGCCAGAAGACATGGTGAAGTGATTTTATTACACGGTAATGCGCCATCACACACAGCAAAACCAGTAAAAGACACCTTGAAATCGCTTGGATGGGACATCCTTTTGCACCCGCTGTACTCCTGGACCTGGCGCCATCTGACTATCACCTGTTCGCATCAATGGGGTATGCGCTCACAGAGCGGCACTTCAGCAATTTCGAGGAAGTTGGAAAATGGCTCGACGAATGGTTCGCCGTGAAAGACAAACAGTTTTTCTGGCACTGTATTCATAACTTACCTGAAAGATGGGTGAAGTGTGTAGAAGCCAATGGCCAATATTTTGAAATAAACAAAAAAAAGAATTTCCCTTGAAAATTATGTTTCTTTACCACAAAAACTGTAAAAAACTTGTGCATACACCTAGTAACTCTATATTATTTCATCCTTCCGTCATACAGCCAGAGAATGTGGAAGACAAGAATTTCACTCATTGATTTCAACATATCACATTTTCAGGACAATAACTTTTTTTTGAAAGGAGTGCAAACCTTTGAAAAGGATAAAGTATATAATTCAATGGCATGGCTGTCTTAGCACTATCACTGCCGAGATAGCTTATTAAGAAACTGAGGAATGAGTTGTTACAGACTACATGAGTGACTCTTTTGTCACCAAGAAAACTTGTTCATAGATATTTAAAAAATAGCTGTATTAATAATAATAATAATAATAATAATAATAATAATAATAATAATAGGTAAGGTAAATCGTGTCCTCATCTAGAGGTGGTGCAGCTCTTTTCAGACACACCCCCAATGGAGGTGAGCTGCATGTACCATTTCAATCACATACCAGCCCTCCTGCCATTCTTAAATTTCTGGCAGTATCGGGAATCGAACCCAGGCCCCTGAGGATGGCAGCTAATCACACTAACCGTTACGCTACAGAGGGGGGAATAATAATAATAATAATAATAATAATAATAATAATAATAAAAGAAGAAATTGAAGAAGCAATTAAACATCTGGAAAACCATAAAGCACCAGAAAGTGAATGCATCTCTGAGGAAATGATTAAGGGAATAGGAGAAGAGGGAATATATCTAATGCACTTAATCTGGGCAGCTGTGTATGGCCAAAAGAATGGCTCACTTCCATCTTCATACCACTTCACAAGAAGGGATCAATGAGGAATTTTTGGAATTACCAAACCGTCTCACTTATATCTCATGCAACTAAAATCTTGCTGCATATCACAAACAAACGTTTGAAGACTTTTATTCAATATCAGCTCCTGTCTGGCTCGTATGGTCAGAGGAAGAGGAACAAAGGACAGATTCTAAACATTTGTCAGCTGGTTGAGAAGGCATGAGAATTCCACATTACTTTGTCCCTGCACTTCATTGACTATCAAAAGGTAATTGATTGCGTTTTGTGGATGAAATTGTGGTATATTCTAGAGGAAATGGGAATTCCATCTCATCTCATTTCACTTATAAAAAGCTTGTACAGTAACAACGTGGCCAAAGTAAGAGTGGATGGTGAATTATCATCAGGTATTGAGATTTCTAAATGTGTGAGACAAGGATGCATGTTATCACCTGAGCTGTTTAACATCTATAGTGAATATATCATGAGGCTTGCCCTA
This sequence comes from Anabrus simplex, assembly GCF_040414725.1. Classification (NCBI taxonomy): domain Eukaryota; kingdom Metazoa; phylum Arthropoda; class Insecta; order Orthoptera; family Tettigoniidae; genus Anabrus; species Anabrus simplex. The sequence continues at coordinate 240,595,322 of NC_090268.1, forward strand.
GAAAACTGGAAAGGAGGATTCTCAATTGGTGGGAAGAGAATCAATAACCTTCATTTTGTGGATGACGCCACACTTGTAGCCATCAGTGTACAGCAGCTTGCTGAGATAATGAATCATGTCCAACATGAAAGTTACAATCTTGGTATGGAGATTAATTGGAGCAAGAAGAAATTAATGATCGTCAACAAAGGCACAGCAGCATGTAAGCAATCTCCAAAGAGTTTGTCAGTTTGCTTACCTGGGTTCAAAATTTGAGGATACAGGTAGCTGTGAAAATAAAATCAAGTATCGCATCTTGCTGAGATGTGCAGCTATGGCAAAATTAAATAACCTCTGGCAAGATAGAGCAATTAGAGTTAATACGAAGAAAAGGCCAGTCCACTCACTTGTCTTCTCAAACTTCATGTACGGTTGCATGGCTTGCAACATAAAAGCTAAAGGTAGAAACCGAATCAATGCCTTCAAAATGTGGTGCTGGTGAAAATATTGCGAACACTATGGACAGCTAGGCGAACAAATGTTTCTGTCATCCAAGATGTTGGAATTCAAAACAGCATACCAAGTTGGGTACATGGGAATCCAGTAATTCTTTGGCCACATTATGAGGACAAAGGATGACAACTTGAAAAAACTAATTGTCCAAGGAAAAATTTATGGCAAAAGGTCAAAGAAGGTCAGAAAAGATGGGTCAATCAAATCAGAGAGATGGAGAACTACTGTCTGAAAAATGCAAGATCACACAGAATGTCATCAACTATAGGAAAAGCAACAAGGTTATCTTACTCCAGTCATGAGTGTAATGACTAGAGAGAATAATAATAATTGCCATCATCATTATAACTACAATTTTTTCTATTAACTTTTATTTTAAATTTAAGATTCATTGCACAGTTTGCATACTACACCATACTAAGTTTTATGCTTTCCAACTTGTTAAACTGAATAAAGCACGTACAGTACTACAGGATTATGAAATTCTACTAATGTCTTACCCCAAATGATTGAAAGCCAAATATCACAACCAGAAAATTGAAAAAATCACACAAAAACATATAGGCATACATATCCATTGTAACTTTTGGTTTATTTGTCAGTAGTTCTTGGAAAAAAGTTTGGATTGATTCAAAGTATTTTCCAGCCCTGAAAATAGAGGAAACAGATGTTGGTGAGAATGCGTTCTGTAATTTTGAATTCAGTTAATAACTTCAATGAATAGCCACAGATATCAATTCAAATCAAATTAGCAGGTGGATGTTTTTTCCTGGTAAAATTCAGCCTATTTATAAATTTAATCACACCTTAAGAAGTATATGTAAATTTAAAGCTGTTCAGTTTGTCAAACAGTGATTATATTACCTATAAGACTATAATACACGTGTAAAAACCATATACCATTAAACAAGAATGACATGTTCCATCATCAAATTCTATCAAATCACACTTTCTTTTAATTGATGACAATTGTTCAGAAATGTTGAAATATTTATGTTTAAATTAATCATTAACACCTTAAAAAATAAGAAATTCTCCTCTTGTTCTCTACAGCTCTGAACTGTATTTCAATGTAATATGAGGTAAACTGATGTTAATATAGAAGAATACAAATTAAACTGGACCAACATTTGAAACCGCATTACTGGTAAGACATTTTTATGAATATGACTTTCAGGCTCTAGGTGTGGCTAAGTTAGGATTACCAGACGTCTCTTATATTATGGGATTCTCTCTTATTTCTCTAACTAGCTGATGTACCCGTGCTTTGCTACGGGATTCTCAGAAAGACTGACTCTCTGGTTTTCCTAACTGAAATCAACATAGGTTATTACAAAAATGTAAGTATGAACGTAGCGATTAAAAGCAATGCTATCATATAAAATACTCGACCAAATGGAACGCCGCACGTTTTATCACTTTTAACGATCAGTGCTGCGGTTAGATTGCGGTGCCAATCTAATAGTCCAGAGTTCCAGAGCTGGGATGACCAGGCTACAGATTGCCATGAACACTCATCTGTCATTATTCCGCTAAATATGCACACTGTTCATTCCAATCAGTACCTCAGAGTAGGGATTGAATAGCCCAAATGCTATGATGATCCAGTGTGTTACGTACCAGTAGTATCAGAAAATTTATAAACCAGGGGAATGGCATGCTAAAGAAGAAAGTTATCTAACTCACCAGCTACTTCCCATCAATATTCAGGCAGGCTGTTACACTCTGTCCGATTGGGCGAGTTGACCGTGTGGTTAGCGGTGCGCAGCTGTGAACTTGCATCCGAGAGATAGTGGATTCGAACCCATTGTCGGCAGCGCTGAAGATGGTATTCCGTGGTTTCCCACTTTCACACCAGTCAAATGTTGGGCCTGTACCTTAATTAAGGCCTAAGTCACCCCTAGCCCTTTCCTATCCCATCGTCGCCATAAAACCTATCCATGTCGGTGCGACAGAAATCAAATAAAAAATACTCTGTACGCAGCAGTAATCCTATCTACCGGAGATGAGGGGCAACAGAAGACACAAAGCAAATCACGACAAACAATGGTCAATGTAATGTTATTGTTGATCAGTGTTATGAGCTTTCTATATTGTAGGCCTACACATTTAGTTTTCTTTCGACTCTGTGATTTGTAAAATATTTTAACCGTAAACTGTAGTTTCTTATTCTCCAACTTTACATACCGATTTTCATTAAATACTGTTTACCCATTTTCTCATTACTCGGCGCTGATATGGACTTAGTAACAAAAATTCAAAACATGAATATCTTGGTGATCATAGCCAGTACTGTACGGTAACAATGTATAAGACGTGAATAATAGGAAATTTAATACTATATAACCTTAGTTATCTAGCATTCATCGACTACACTTCTAATAAGAAATATTTGAGAATTACATTTTAGGCCTTCCCCTAAACTACCATTTCACTCAGCGTGAATAAAATAATTTACAGCCTAGACTATAGTGACTTATTTCCTGACTTTGCATACCGATTTTCATCAAGATAGGACTACTAATAACAACAATAATTGAGAATTAAATTTTAGGCCTTCCCCTAAACTACCATTTTAGTTAGTGGGACGTAAAACAAATAACATTATTAAACTACCATTTTCCTCAGCGTGAATACAATACCTCCGATTCCACACCTTTACTCATATCATTTATATATATATATAAGAAAACATACAGATCCGATAATACTGCCTTGAGGAATTCCCCTCTTAATTATTACAGGGTCAAATAAAGTTTCACCTACTCTAATTCTCTGAGATCTATTTTCTAGAAATATAGCAACCCATTCAGTCACTCTTTTGTCTAGTCCAATTGCACTCATTTTTGCCAGTAGTCTCCCATGATTCACCCTATCAAATGCTTTAGACAGGTCAATTGCGATACAGTCCATTTGACCTCCAGAATCCAAGATATCTGCTATATCTTGCTGGAATCCTACAAGTTGAGCTTCAGTGGAATAACCTTTCCTAAAACCAAATTGCCTTCTATCAAACCAGTTATTAATTTCACAAACATGTCTAATATAATCAGAAAGAATGCCTTTCCCAAAGCTTACATGCAATGCATGTCAAACTGACTGGCCTCTAATTTTCAGCTTTGTGTCTATCACCCTTTCCTTTATATACAGGGGCTACTATAGCAACTCTCCATTCATTTGGTATAGCTCCTCCAACCAAACAATAATCAAATAAGTACTTCAAATATGGTACTATATCCCAACCCATTGTCTTTAGTATATCCCCAGAAATCTGATCAATTCCAGCCGCTTTTCTAGTTTTCAACTTTTGTATCTTATTGTAAATGTCATTGTTATCATATGTAAATTTTATTACTTCTATGGCCTTAGTCTCCTCCTCTATCTCGACATTTTCCTTGTAACCAACAATCTTTACATACTGCTGACTGAATACTTCTGCCTTTTGAAGATCCTCGCATACACACTCCCCTCGTTCATTAATGATTCCGGGAATGTCCTTCTTGGAACCTGTTTCTGCCTTAAAGTACATATATATACTCTTCCATTTTACACTAAAATTTGTATGACTGCCCATTATGCTTGCCATCATGTTATCCTTAGCTGCCTTCCTTGCTAGATTCAATTTCTTAGTAAGTTCCTTCAATTTCTCCTTACTTCCACAGCCATTTCTAACTCCATTTCTTTCCAACCTGAACCTCCTTCTTAGTCTCTTTACTTCTCTGTTGTAATATAATAGATTTTTACTGTTCCTACACCTTTAAAGTACAAACCTATTTTTACATTCCTCAACAACTGCTTTAAAACCATCTTAGAGCCTGTTTACATTTTTCTTTACAGTTTTCCACCAATCATAGTTACTTTCTAAAAATGCCTGTTTTATCAGTAATATGGTACTGCCTAATAGTCCTTGTTACGGGGTTACCCGTGGACCAGCAGAGGTGAAAGAAGGTGCTGGGATGAATGGGTCTAACTCTATGTCAAGAAATAATTTAAAGTGAAATAGAAGGTTATATTTTCAAAAAGCAACAAGTTAACTAATTCTCACTTAGTGAGATAACAATGATGTATCAGGTACCATGACAAAGTTTAGACAAAGCAAAAAAACCCAAAATTTAGTGACTGTTTAGTAATCAGGGCTTCCAGCCCCTCGCTTCACAATTCTTGAGCACTCAGCTCAAATTCATCAAAAAACCCCCCACAATTTTACACAAAAGCAGAAATCCCCTTATACACTTCTACATGGAGCACTGGCTCCCAACTCACAATATCAAGCCTTCAAAAGGCATTCAGCAATCTTACTTTGAAAAAGAGCTAACAGGCTCTCAGTTTTTACGCTTATTCAAGGCAACACCAAAAATATCTTACGCCTTTTGACCTTCCATGGCCCAGCTTACAAACAGATACAGGGGTATCTCGTACCCAACCTATAGGGCCTTTGTGTAAAAGAAATAACAGTTAAATAAATGGCCCGAACACAAAATGAATGGAGGCGTGTACTTGCACTCCTAAATATGCATTCGTAAAACCTAAAGGGCACTAGGCCGATGAAACAGGGGCTATTCCCAAACTATGGAGGTGACTCGTATAAGAATAAATTAAGACATTATGGAAAGGAAAAAGACCAGTTACTAAACGTAGTCACCTCAAACCAATATGAAGGGGAGCTCGATAGGGTACATCACTCTCTATCCCCGATTTACAGTTAAAGACTTTATGAAGTTTTTACTTAAGCCAGCAGAAATTATATTTTCAGAAAAGTAGGTTACATAGTTAAAGTTTCGGACCTCCCCCTTGGGTTGAACCGCAGAGCTAGCAAGAAATAAAGATGTTAATAGGCCATTACCTTGCTGAAGAACTGCTGCCTGATGAAAGAGGCACCTCCCGCCTCCTGCTTGACACACATACTTAGTTAGATGTTGATCAAATGGCCAAGAGACGAGAAAATCCGCAGTTTATAAACCCTCGGGGAAAGTTCGAGACCTTTCACGAATAAACCAGCCACACCCCTCTCAATTTTATTGGATAACATCAAAAGTGACACTCAGAATCGAGGAAGAAACCTGTGATAGGCAGAAAATTCATTACAGAAATTTATGATTGGCTAAATTCAAAACTTGCGGAAAGAAAAGATCAATGTTGCCAACCCAAAAATGAATGAAAATAATTTAGTAAAAAAACTTATGAATACAAAACTTCTTTGAATCAAGGTTCTTCCACTTCACACTAGGGTGCACGAACATAGTTTTGTAGAAGTGATCTCTGTTGAAGAAGGTGCAAACTTCTTGATGACTGGTAAACAAAACACGTAGAATTTCATACAGTACATGATACTTCACAATAAGAAAATTACGTCCAATTACTGTAGTGTCATCTTCTGAGTAAAGGTTGAAGTAGGTCTAGTTTCAAGTTCACGATTTCTCCAGTAGAGGAGTTCTTTTAGGCGCAACATTTAAATGTGCAGCTAGGGGTGTACCTCCCGGTACAGACCCCCCCCCCCCAAATGTCCTTCCAAGGGGTGACACAGAAGAATTTTGAAAAAAAATTTATTTCATTTTGAAGAAAAAAATTTCTAAGTTTTTTGTTGATGGGTAGAAACTTGTTAAACTTCAGCTGTAGAGTGCTTTTGTAGTCACAGAAGGTAAAGTACAAGTGAATATTTTTGACGGCAAGTCCTGTCGCCGCTGCCAATGTCCAGTTGAGGTCGCCCGGGCCCCTCAAGTACCCTCAGATACACTACTCCCGCTACTATGAGAGGTGTAGTCGTGGTGAAGGACGCCGCAGATCAGAAGTGTATCTACAGTCCCTAGATGAGTTGGTGGTAGGGGTGCCGCACTTCAGCCTTTGCCGGGAGATGGACTCCGGCGCGCCGTACACAAGTAGACTTCACGGGAGTGGAGTGGCCCGTACCCCACTTTAGTGGTGGTACGGCAACGAGCGGCTGCAGGAGCACTGAAACAGTAAGATCTCGGCGACAGAAAGGTGTTGTTGGTGACTTGAGAATAGAGGGTATGATTTTTATTGGTGATGCTGAGGGACCTGCGGCGTGGAAGGCTTTTGCCAATTGTGTGGATTTGCAGGAGACGGGGGCTTGGTAATGGCCACTCAGGAATTGATAGCAGAGAAACTAGAGGGGAAGATCGTACATACAATGTATATATATAACAAAATCAAATAATTTGGGGCAGAAGGCCACCCAAAAAATATAATCTTCAAACTGCTGCTAAATGTTGATGGCTAAGTTAACAATGACATTACACAGGTTTTATCTTCGAGATGTGGATTCTAAAGATCCTCTCTGTGGCTGGATTGCTTACTAATAAGGTAACTGGTGTCAAAAAAATCCAACATGATGCACGGCCCATGAAATCTGGGGGCAAGCTTGCCCACGGGAACAAAGTTTCTTACCAAAACTTGATCTCCTACTTTTAAATTGGTGGGCCTTCGTCCACGATCATATCTTTCCCTAACCTTTTCATGAGAAACTTTAAGATTGGCCTTAGCCTTCTTCCATAGATCTCTAATATTATCGGGATCTATTGTCTCTGGTAGTATATCATTAAGTGACCAAAGGTTAGAGAGCTGCGTGTTAGGCACAAATTTAAGCATCAAAGAAGCAGGAGTAAACTTATGGGACTCATGAACTGCCGAATTCAAAGCAAAGGCCAACCAATGCAGGGACATATCCCACCTGGAATGATCTTCGTGATGAAATGCAATGAGCGCGGATTGAAGATTATGATTGACCCGCTCAGCCAGAGATGGTTGAGGATAATATGCCGATGTAGTTATGTGAGAAATGGACAGATCAAAACAGAATTTATGGAAGAGATTGGAAGTAAAGGCTTTAGCATTATCAGAAACTAAATATGGACACAGGCCAAAGGAAGCAAATATGGTATTTAAACAAGCAATAGTGGACTGAGCGGTTGCCAGCTTAGTCGGAAATAACCAGGAAAATCTTGTGAAACCATCTACACACACGAGAATGAATTTGTTGGCGTTACCCTTTGATTGGGGGAAGGGTCCTACGTAGTTGATATAGAGGCGTTCCATGGCGTGTAACGCTTGATGAGAAGATAGTACCGGTAGACCTAGCTTAGTGGACAAGGTGGGCTTACTAAGCCAACAAAATTTACAAGCGTTGACTAATTCACGAATTTTACCGTCCATACCTTTCCAGATAAACATGTCTCGGATCTTTTCTCGAGTTTTGAAGATGCCTAAATGCCCCCCTAATGGGGTCTCATGGTAGTACTTGAAGATCATAGGTGTAAGAACAGCTGGAACCACAACTTTCATCTTTTGATCATGCCTCGACGGGCAACATAAAACCCCATTCCTCAACACATAAGGGACAACATGTTCCCCAGAAGAAAGGGTTTCCATAATAGCGGCCAGCACAGGATTTTCACGTTGATATTTTTCAATATCTCTAAACAACATGGGGGCATCAGTTAGAATGGCACTTACACCAGGAGGTATGGGCTCGGGAAGAGAAGAACTATCTTTCAATTCGGAGGTCTCCATATCATTAGCAAACATATGGCTTAGTCCATGCACCACAACATTGTCAGATCCTCTAATATACCTAACGTCAAACTGGAAGGCAGAAATCCTGATGGCCCATCGGGCTATACGACCCGTACGACGCGGCCTAGCTAAGACCCAACTTAAGGCTTGGTTATCTGTTTCCAGGTCAAACTTGACGTGTTCCAAATAGAGTCGGAACTTCTCTAATGCAAATAAGACTGCCAAACCCTCAAGTTCATAGATGGAATACTTGGCTTCTTGGGCCGATAGTGTCCTAGATGCATAGGCGATAGGTCGCCTTCCGAGTTGTCTCTTGAAGAAGCACAGCAGCCACCGCCACTGACGAGGCATCGGTCTGAACAATGAATTTCTTTGAGAAATCAGGCATAGCAAGGATGGGAGCATTACAAAGAGCTAATTTCAGGTCTTCAAAAACGGCTTGTTGAGACGGCCTCCACTCAAATTTGATGCCTTTCCTACGTAGTAAGTTCAAGGGCGCTGCTCTGTTAGCGAAGTTGGAAATAAATTTCCTGAAGAAGGCCATGCTGATGAATCTGGCAATACCTTTGATGTCCTTAGGAGGTTTGAAATCACGGATGGCCTGTGTTCTAGAATGATTGATCGAAACACTATCGGGTGACACAATATGCCCTAGGAATGACATGGAAGGCTTAGCAAAAGCTATCTTAGATAACTTCACAGTTAACCCTGCCTTATGAAGGCGATTAATAACCTCTTTTAGATGATCAAGGTGTTCTTCAAAGGTCTCAGAAAATACGACGACATCAATGATACAAGTATTCGAATTTGATGTCAGAGAAGACCCTATCTAGCAGTCTCGTGAGCAGTGCTGCCCCTGTAGGGAGCCTGAAAGGCACGCAGTTGTACTCATACAAGTTTCAATCCATGGCAAACGTTGTTAGATGTTTTGATTCTTCAGCTAGAGAGATCTGATTATACACCTGATTAAGGTCTAAGATGGTGAAGAACTTAGCTTTCCGAAACCATGAAAAGCAAGAGTGAAGGTCGGGAAGAGGCACAGACTGTAAAACCACCTTCCAATTTAAAGCCCTATAGTCAATCACAGGCCTGAATCCACCTTGGGGTTTCAGAACCAGAAAAATGGGCGATGAATACGCTGACTTAGAAGGTCGAATAATACCATCCTTTAGCATTTGGTTGATGATCTCCTTGAGAGCCTTCATTTTAGGAGGAGATAACCTATAAGGTGGAAACCTAATGGGGATCGAATCCGTAATCTCAATCTTGTATTCAATAAGGTCAGTAACACCAAGAGTATCGGAAAAGACATCAGGAAACGACTGACACAATTTACGAATACTATCAGCCTGCTCCTCAGGTAGATGTTTAAGGTCTAACAACATCTCATCCTGGCTAGGCAAAACAGATGAACATGATGCAGAACTACACTTAAGCAAAGGAATTTTACAGTTACTAGCAAATTTGAAGGTGCACGACTTGCTCTGAATGTCGAGCACTAAACCGGTATGAGACATGAAGTCTGCTCCTAATATTATGGGGCAAGACAGGCGTTTAGCCAAAAACAACTTAACTTTCCTGGTGAATTTAGAAATACAAATTTTGGCGAAGATAAACCCTAAAATTTCTAATGGAGAAGAATTAGCCGAAACGCAGAATTGAAGTCGAACAATAATCAGAAAGTTTACAGACACACTTTAATTTTGAGTACCATTCAGCCGAAATAATAGAACAAACACTTCCAGAGTCTAATAGAGCAGTAATCAGTTCATTATTCAACTCAATTTTGAGAAAAGGTACAAGTGCGGGGGACTCAGCCGCAATCCTAAGGCATTCTTTAGGGCATTCAACTGCGGGGTTAGAAGAACTTCTACCCTGTTCCGAGCTTTCGGAGGCTTTAACCAGGGCTGAGCCTTGGAAAGATGAATTTGCCGACTCAGCCTGTGCCACTAGTCACTTTCGATTATTCAAATTGGCGGAGGTTGCACCAGAAGTTGAACAGGAGGGGGTGCTATTAGCATTAGGGCAATTATTGGCAAGGTGGTGAAATGAGCCACATTTAAACAGCCTTGGGATGACCCTGATCCATTCTTTGTTCCACTTAATTTTATCACTGGGCACTTGTTACGCAGATGATCTGCCGACCCACAAGCATAGCATTTGCGGGTGTTGAAAGTTCGGCGAGGTTGAGGCCGAAAATTACTCGAAGACGGAGGGGGCTCCTTAGCGACTCGTAAGGTGTCGGCATACCTAACTCTTTTGGCTGAGACCGTCATAGCCTCTAATTCAGCAAACGTTTGAGGGCGCGACGCAAAACACAAGTAAGACCTGTAGGGCGGTGAAATCTCTTCAACAATTGTCTGCACAAGGCAGCAGCTTTTTAACGAATTTATGTGGCATTTCCTCCACAAAGGTTTCACGCAATCTCCTAAGGAGAACTCCTCTGCCTGTAGTCGTTGGTTCATCCTTAGTTTACCAGGTTTGGTATTAGCTGCCTTACCCTCAGCCAGACAGTCACAGGTTGTACCGTCTACTGTCACATACGGTAGCAGGATTCCTCCTCACCTGACGGTTTTGCCTCTAAATTGAATTTACCATAGCTACACCAGCACCACACAGTGAAGCAATTTGTTTTCATGTCATAGAGGTATGCTCAGCTAATTGTCACAATATATTAACATTTCTGCTGGATAGTATCCATTATCAAATTGCAGTACAATAACACAACACAATACTGAAAAAGTATGGAAACATACTTGGAGATATTTAAGTTCTACTATCATCATCATCATCCTTATCATGATTATATCAGAAAAGTCAGTTACAATAATTATCAGTAAGATTCTTCATATGATTTTCAAACAGAACTTGTCTGAGTCGATTCAATATAACCTGATAAAAGATGTCTTCTCTGCACAATGGATACTTAAGCATTCTCACTTGATCATGCCAGTATTGGTGTTGCCCATCTCATCAAATTCATATTGGATCTTCTTGCTCTTGTAAAGACTTTAATATACTCCAACTGTAATTCTAGGCACATGGTAAATATTCAGCAACTGTCATCCATCTAGAGAGGTGGGCTATTGGAGTCTTCTACAGCTGTAGCCTTAATGCTCTAGATATAATTAAAAAAAAAAACCCACACACACACCCTTCATTATATACTGTTAGGTGTTTCAGCATTCAGTCTGCAATCCTCTCTATATTTACTAAATGCTTGCCATAATCCTCTGTTTGTTACTAGTTCTGTGGCCTCATTACAAGACTAAAGTGATATCAGCAGCTAAGAAACCTAAGAGAATTGAATGTCAGGTTACAAATACAAAGTTGAAACAATAGATCATTTCAAGTATTTATGATGTGTATTCTCCCTGGATGAGTATTGCCTGGTAACTGATCAGTGAAATACCTTGATAGTTGTTGCAATCCTTCCTTACCTTACAAACCGAGTCTATCCATTGTCATCTTGGTCTCTCTCTACTTCTTTTACCTTCCATGATCAAGCCCATTATTCACTGATTACCAGTAACTATCTTCCTTCATTTGCCTCACATGACCCTACCACCAAAGCTGGTTAATGCATTCAGCTTCACCAGTTGAGTTTATTCCTAAGTAAGCCTTTATCTCTTAATTCTGAGTACCCTCCAGGCTTTTATGTCTGTTACTTCTAACTTATGAATAAGTTATCCTGAGTCCACCCAGCTTTCACTAACATAAAGCAAACTTGGTCTAAAAACAGACCAGTGAAAAGATAGTTTCGTCCGGGAGCTGACTTCCTTCTTACAGAATACTGTTGATCCCAACTCCGAACTCACTACATAAGCTTTGCTGCACCTTGTTTCAATCTCACTTACTATACTACCATCCTGGGAGAATAGACATCCTAAATACTTGAAAAGATCTACCTGTCCAGCTTTGTATTTGCAATCTAACATTCAATTCTCTTAGGTTTCCTTACCTACTGATATCACTTTTTTTAAGGGCTAATTTTCGTACCATGCTCATTACACCTATTTTCAAGGTTTTCAGGATAGGCCAGACTGCTTACTACATTTCCACCTAACTGAATCCCTCCCTGCCACCTGCTACCTTTCAGTTGATAATCCATGTAAACTATGAACAACAAAGGTGAAGGATTACAGTCTTGTCTAACCCCTATAAATGCTTAGAACCAAGAACTCATTTTAACATCAATTCTCACCACAGCCAAATAGGGAATATGCATGATCCAAAGTTTTAATTAAAAATGTGCTAATCTGATTCAAAATTTCATGCAGAATTTAAAAATGTGGTCAAAGTGTAGAAATAATAACTCCAAAGATGATTAAAAAAGTCCAAATTAAAGTACAAAAATGTCACGTGACACAAGTACGCGATCTCATTGGTCTGATGTCATCGTCCAGGTTGACTGTATTAGCAGGCAAAATAACACATAGTGTGCTTTGAGAAACAGGATACAGTTCATGTATTTCTCCTTTATGTTAGTGGCTGGTAAAGTTAAGTTCAATTTCTATATAATGTGTAATAATCTGAGTGTTATATTTTGTGCAGACAGTGAAGAAGAAAATTTGTAAATGGTGTATAGTTCAGATGTGCACAAATATATGGCATACCACTCCAAACAAATTATTTATCAATGTGCTAAGGGACAGAAAGTAGAAAGGAATGCCAGTGATATATATATATATATATATATATATATATATATAAAATGTCTACAGTTTATTGCTTGTAAGAATAATTCTTTAATGTAAATTGAGTTTGTTTGAACTTTTAATCACTTTTACATGTCTGCTATTCTAATGGTAAAACTTTAAATTTTAATCCATGATTCTTTAAATAAATGCTTCAATTACATACTGGAGTATGAAAGTTATAAAAAGTGCATAAGTTAATGCTGATTATTAAAGCATTCTCCAAACCTAACCAAAGTTTTTGGTGATCCATATCAAATTATTAAACAAAAGGGTTTATGAACCAAACTAATTGCTCTAATTATACCAATTTATCTTGACATGTGACTTTTATTTATTTAAGAGGGCCATCCAATAAATAAGTTTCCCTATTTTACAAATAATACAAGCAGGTTATTTACACTTGTGAAATATTTTATTTTCATTCTACAACTTGTACACTACTTCTCCACATAGTCACCATTTCTGTCCAAACACTTTTGGTATTTTGGCAGCAGTTTCTTGATACCTTTTTCATACCAGATCGGGTCCTGTCTCCGTAGCCTGTGGTTCACCTCTGTTTCCACCTCTTCATCAGTCGCAAACCGCTTGCCTCCAAAGTTCAAATTGAGTTGTGGAAAGAGATGGAAATCACACGGAGCAAGATCCGGAGAATAAGGTGGATGCAGAAGAAGGTCCCATTTGAAGTTCTGGAGCAGATCCTGGGTCCTGTAAGCTGAATGGGGGTGCATGTTATCATGAAAGAACAACACTTTCCGAGACAGAAGGCCAGGATGTATTCATTTGATTGCAGTTCTGAGCTTCATAAGGACTGTGCAGTACCTCTCAGCTGTGACTGTAGTGCATCGGGGTAGGTAGTCAACCAGTAGAATACCATTACAGTCCCAAAATACAGTAGCCATAACTTGTCGTGCGGAGACTGAGGTCTTGGCCTTTGATGGTGCATGTTCGCTAGGTTTCTTCCATACCTTGCTTTGTCCTTTTGTTTCTAGAATTGAATGATGCACCCAGCTTTCATCTCCAGTGACAATGTGGAAAAACAGTTGATCTCCCTCTCTTTGAAACATTTGCAGGAAAGTTCAGGCTGCATCGATCCATTGTTGCTTGTAAGCATCAGTAAGTAAACATGGGACCTAGCTTGCACAGACTTTTCAATACTGCAAGACATCTGACAGGATCATCACAATAGAGGAGCGTCCAGTTTCCATACCAGGAGGCAGTCGATTCATTATCTCATCAATGCTGATGCGTTGATCTTCGTCCACCACATTCTGAACTGCAACAGTGGCTCCATTTCCTGTAGCAGTAATGGGCCTACTGCTGTGATCTTCATCATGCACATTTTGCAGTCCTTCCAGGAACCATGAATGCCAGCGGCGAACCATTTGGATGCTCATGCATCCTTCACCATAAATACACAGTAAATGGCGATGAATATTGATAGCCGTTTCATTTTTCACCGTGAAAAAGTGAATAACAGAATGGAGTGCACAAGTGGACATGCTTTCAATTGGTAGTTCCATGGCAGCTGGCACCGTACTGGCAAACGTGGAGTAAGCACGTGCTGTTGAAGGTCAAGCGCAGCCACCATACCCCAATGAAAGTTCCTACAGTACCACCATAATTTTAAAACATGCGGTTTGCAGAGAGAAAATAGGGAACCTTATTTATTGGATGGCCTTAATATTTATTTACTGAAGAGCTTACATTTGTAAACAAATTTAAGCTATACTACCATATGATGGGAAACAGGCCATAATCCACCTCCTTGAACATGAAAGAGGATAAGACAGACCCTCAAAATTATAGGAATATTGTCTTACATTCAATTGCTTACAAAATTATTTCTACAGCATTGTTATACAATCTAGAAGAACAAGCAGAACGCACTATCATGAGTACAACTTGGATTTCGGAAAGGTCAATCTTATCCAGAGCACATTGTCAATCTTATCCTTAGAATCAGTACATTATGTAACACGTAACACAGTTGTCTCTTTCATTGACTTCAGAAAGGCTTATGATTCACTAGATAGGCAGTCTGTATTCCTAACTCTAGCAGAATTAGGGACATATAAAAATACTAGAGAACTGGTTGAAGAGACACTCACAGATACAACCTTAAGAGTTGTCATTTTGCTATGGTGCTGTTGCTTTGCATCATTGAGCATGTGCAAAGAACAGAAATGTTTTAGTGATTCACCTTGTTAACCAGAAGTCACATTGTTATTGTCAATGTCAGTCAAGTCATCAGCCCAGAAGCTGGTTGGATTCACAAATATTAGCATCGAAGGTTGTGTGAGTATAGGGAAACTGCAACAACGAATTGCAGTGCTAAAATGAGCCATTCTAGGCAAGATGAGGAGTGAGGTAGTTTGCCATTGTTTCCCCCACTGTGCTAAAAAGTGCTATTGCAGTACTACTGACTGCGAGTAATGCTTTCGCAGTATCCAGACCCACTAGTAGTGTTTTGAATGTTGTTACTCGGCACCATCTACACCTCAGCAGTTTCTATCACACAGACAGATAAACTTCAGTGAAGTCTACATTTTGCTCTGGCCTGTGCCAAGAGACAGATACAAAAATACTGCATGCATCAAGAAAAAACAATGTACTGTATTGTATTTGTTCCTATTATTACTGTTGATTTCTTTGGAATTTCCATTATCTTTTGTACAAATGAAAACAAATTCAAAATCATTTAGGGATAAGCTTAAACATTCTTGAAGTAAAGATACAGGATAGGGCTACTCAAAAATCTGTGTAGTTAGTTTCTGTACTCTTTGATGAAGTGCCAAAAGACATGCTATCAACATACACCCAGGAGGTATCAAACTTTAGACAATTATACTATATCAAAAAATTGTAATGGAAATAGAAAATGAGAAAATGTATAGAGTGGAAATGAAAGACTCCCTAGAATACTATTTGTTTTATGTCGCACTGACACAGATAAGTCTTACGGTGCCGATGGAATGGAAGACGGCTACGACTGGGAAGGAAGTCATCGAGGCCTTAATTAAGATACAGCCCCAACATTTACCTTCTATGAAAATGGAAAATAATATGGAGAACTGCTGTGAACAGTGGGGTTCGAACTCACTATCTTCTGAATGCACCCCAACAGCTATGTGGCTGAAACCTCACAGCCACTTGCTCGATCAAGTGTATAGATATAAATCGTCAAGAAAAGAATTTTTGAGGATTTATATCATTAGTAACATGATTTGCCAAAATACAACCTGTGACAATAAAGTTCAGTGAATGAAGTCAGAACGGTTGATCCGGCAACACTGGTGACACACATTGCTGCACCTGCGTAGCAGCAGGTTTTGACCACCTGATCCCAAGGTTGTTCAGTTGAGCATCGTGTGTGTGCCATGTAAGACCTGTTTGACACAGTGCATGTTTAGTGCGTTGGTTCTGAACTGTGAATAGGAACATTAATGACCAAAAGATCAATGTACAGTTTTGTTTTAAGCTTGGCAAGACACCGAAAGAAATGCATGTGATGCTGGTACGTGTTTATGAAGATCAAGCACTGTCCTTGAAGTGTGTGTACGAGTGGTTCACCCGTTTTCGATGTTTGTATGTTTCAGACAACCCCCCTAGTGGAAGACCGGCGACCGCCATCAGTGACGAAAACATTGAGAAGGTGAGGACATTAATCACGAACGATCGGCGATTAACTGCGACAAATCGTTACCCAGAATTTAGGGAAGAGGGAAACATGTTCTCATCTTGTGCCACATCACTTGACTGATGATCAGAAGCAGGCACGTTTAGAGGCTTCACAGGATTTTGTCAAAATGGCGGATGCGACACCGAATTTCTTGAAATGTATAGTCACCGAGGAATGGCGTTCTCTGGGATTCCCTCATCGGAAAAAGGTCAGAGCCGAAAAGTCACGCATGAAACTCGCTTTGAAAGTGAAGAGATTTGACGATATTCCTGACATCCAATGAAATGTGCTGAAGCTTTTGAACACAATCCCAAAGGAAGCCTTCTTGCAAAGTTTCCAGGACATGTATCGCCGATCTCAGCAGTCCATAGTTATGGGAGGGGACTACTTTGAAGGACAGTAAGGTCACTGTCGTGCATTGTTCATCTATGTTGATAGTACAGGACTATTCACCGAACATTATTGTCACAGGTTGTATATACTTTTTAAATAGGCACAGCTGTCCTTGACTGGAATGACATGTTGAATAGTGTTTGAAACAGAACATAAATAATCTTTTCACCAAATCATTCTAATCTGTTCAAACAAGAGATCCAATAAATGCCATTACCTAATTTCTTTCTTTTCCAAGTTTGTAACATGTTTGTGCTACTTAAATGGGAAAAACCCAAAAGATTTATCATGTTTTGTTTATAAGTTTGTAATATCTTACTTTAGTGGTATCGTTCGTGGGCATAGTGCACAAATATCTTCCTCTTCTCTCTTCACAACAACTAGTGTCTTTTGTGATGATGCTTTTTTTGTAGAATCAGTATCCCTTGACAATAGCTCTGATGGAATCCGTGTAATACTTCTTTTGTAGCCTAATTTTACAGGATTTTGTAGCTGACTTTTATCATTCTTGTCTGTAATTGGAGCTATTAATGACAGCTTTTCTTTAGATATATTTGAAAAAACAGTATATCCAAGTTTATAAAATTCTTCCTGCTCATTATATACTGCATGATCTGCATAGCTAGTTGACCACAGTCCCAAGGACTTCAAAGTATATCTGGAAACAGATGGAAAAATATGTAAAATATACAAATTTATGCAATAATGCAACAATTTAAAACTGAAATTAGCAATACATAAGGCACATTTGTAGCAAATTATTTCCTACAGTTATTTGAACTTTACAAGAACAATACAAAGTGAAGTTCAATCAATCAATCAATCAATCAATCAATCAATCAATCAATCAATCAATCAATCAATCAATCAATCAATCAATCAATCAATCAATCAATCAATCAATCAATCAATCAATCAATCAATCAATCAATCAATCAATCAATCAATCAATCAATCAATCAATCAATCAATCAATCAATCGATCGATCGATCGATCAATCAATCAATCAATCAATCAATCAATCAATCAATCAATCAATCCTGATCTGCATTTAGGGGAGTCGCCCAGGTGGCAGATTCCCTATCTGTTGTTTTCCTAGCCTTTTCCTAAATGATTTCAAAGAAATTGGAAATTTATTGAACGTCTCCCTTGGTAAGTTATTCCAATCCATAACTCCCCTTCCTATAAAAGAATATTCGCCCCAATTTATCCTCTTGAATTCCAACTTTGTCGTCACATTGTGATCTTTCCTACTTTTATAAATGCCACTCAAACTTATTTGTCTACTAATGTCATTCCACGCCATCTCTCCGCTGACAGCTCGGAACATACCACTTTCATATTTATTTGACTTTACATACCACTTAGTCGAGCAGCTCTTTTTCTTTCTCTCAATTCTTCCCAACCCAAACTTTGCAACATTTTTGTAATGCTACTCTTTTGTCGGAAATCACCCAGAACAAATTGAGCTGCTTTTCTTTGGATTTTTTCCAGTTCTTGAATCAGGTAATCCTGGTGAAGGTCCCATACACTGGAACCATACTCTAGTTGGGGTCTTACCAGAGACTTATATGCCCTCTCCTTTACATCCTTACTACAACCCCTAAACACCCTCATAACCATGTGCAGAGATCTGTACCCATTATTTACAATCCCATTTATGTGATTACCCCAATGAAGATCTTTCCTTATATTAACACCTAGATACTTGCAATGATCCCCAAAAGGAACTTTCACCCCATCAATGCAGTAATTAAAACTGAGAGGATTTTTCCTATTTGTGAAACTCACAACCTGACTTTTAACCCCGTTTATCAACATACCATTGCCTGATGTCCACCTCACAACATTATCGAGGTCACGTTGCAGTTGCTCAGAATCTTGTAACTTATTTATCACTCTATAGAGAATAACATCATCCGCAAAAAGCCTTACCTCCGATTCCACTCCTTTACTCATATCATTTATATATATACGAAAACATAAAGGTCCAATAATACTGCCCTGAGGAATTCCCTTCTTAATTATTACAGGAAAGCTTCACCTACTCTAATTCTCTGAGATCTATTTTCTATAAATATAGCAACCCATTCAGTCACTCTTTTGTCTAGTCTAATTGCACTCATTTTTGCCAGTAGTATCCCATGATCCACCCTATCAATGTTTTAGACAGATCAGTCGCAATACAGTCCATTTGACCTCCTGAATCCAAAATATAGCAGATATTTTGCTGGAATCCTACAAGTTGAGCTTCAGTGGAATAATCTTTCCTAAAACTGAACTGCCTTCTATTGAATGCCTTCCCAAAGCTTACATGCAACGCATGTCAAACTTACTGGCCTGTAATTTTCAGCTTTATGTCTATCACTCTTTCCTTTATACACACTTGCCATTCATTTGGTATAGCTCCTTCAACCAAACAATAATCAAACAAGTACTTCAGATATGGTACTATATCCGAACCCATTGTCTTTAGTATATCCCAAGAAATCTGATCAATTCCAGCCGCTTTTCTAGTTTTCAACTTTTGTATCTTATTGTAAATATCATCGTTATCATATGTAAATTTTAATACTTCTTTAGCATTAGTGTCCTCCTCTATCTGGACATGATCCTTGTAACCAACAATCTTTACATACTGCTGACTGAATACTTCTGCCTTTTGAAGATCCTCACATACACATTCCCCTTGTTCATTAATTATTCCTGTAATGTCCTTCTTGGAACCTGTTTCTGACTTAAAATACCTATACATACCCTTCCATTTATCACTAAAATTTGTATGACTGCCAATTATGCTTGCCATCATGTTATCCTTAGCTGCCTTCTTTGCTGGATACAATTTTCTAGTAAATTCCTTTAATTTCTCCTTACTTCCACAGCCATTTCTCAGTATATTTCTTTCCAATGTGCACCTCCTTCTTAGTCTGTTGACTTTTTAATAACTTTTTGATATAATACAGCTGATCCTAGACTATGCTGATCATGAAGTTTTTTTTCGGAAAAGACAGACGCTTGATGGTTGCCTGGCATGATGGAAATCTCCGGGCTCGCTATGAGGTGGAATTTGACATAGACCTGGGAGATATCCAGTTAATGTATCATCAACCAAGTAAAGAAGAGGAGCTGAGACACGCCTTAAAGGAATTTCCAGGAATCATCACCAATAAAATAGGCTGGACTACCACTGAAATGCACACCATTGAATGAAGCACTTCCTCACCCATCAAGCAACGCCCATATCAAATCAACTCAGATAAGCACAACTTCATCATTCAGAAGATTCAAGAGATGGAAGGGCAAGATCTCATCAAACCCTCTACATCCTGTTGGGTTTCACCTATTGTCCTACCGAAGAAGGAGAAGAATTGGGAGTTTCGACTGTGTGTCGACTTCACAAGTTGAATGAGAAGACCGTTAATGATGCCTACCCCATGCTTGACCTGAAAGACTCACTGAAACATGTAAGTGGGTCTAGGATTTTAAGCACACTGGATCTCAACTCCAGATATTGGCAAGTGGAGGTCGAGAAAAGTTCTAGGCCACTGACCGCCTTCTTGACACCAAGAGGATTGTACCAGTTTACAGTAATGCTTTTTGGACTGAAGAATACTTCTGCAACTTTCATGCAACTGATGGCTAAGGTATTGCCAGGATATGTTGGAGATTTCTGCCAAGTGCATCTCAATGACATCTTAATCCACAACAAGAATTTTCAAGAACACCTTGTATACCTAAAGAAAATGATGGAACAACTGAAAATTCATGGACTGACCTGCAAACTGGAGAAGTTCCACTTCACCCAGTCCCACGTAGAATATCTTGGCCATGACTTAACATCGATGGCTTAGAAAGGTGATTGGGGAAGAATCGAACTATTGGGGAAGCTGAATGCCTGCGGACCAAGTGATAAGTATGTCAGTTCCTTGGCTTGTGTGGATGCTATAGCAGCTTCATGCCACACTTTAAAAAAGGTAATAACTCACCAATCTACTCCATAACAACCACACGTTCCGATGGACCAGCAAGGAAGAGGCAGCATTCCAAGGCATTAAGGCTGCGATATGCAACGCTCCCAGTCTAGCCCATCCTGATCCTCAATTGAAGATGTGCCTGTAGACGGACACCAGCGAATCTGGCTTAGGAGCATTGTTATTCCAGGAGAGGTCTGACGGCATAAGGGACATCATCTAGTATGCCAGCAGAAAGCTACCTCCCACCCAAAAATGCTACTGTACTGTCAGCCTTAATCATAGTGTGGGCTATGGGCAAATTCAGAGGCTACTTGGAGGGAAGAAAGTTCCAACTATACACCGATTATGCAGCTCTCAAACGGTTGAACTTGGTCTCTGGTTCGAAATGTAACCTGATGCGATGGGCTCTAATTGTCACCAGTGTGTCATCAAGAAAGGACAGCAAAATTGCATTTTTGTCATCAAGAAAGGACAGCAGAATTTCATTTTTTTCTGTGAAAAATGAAGAAATAAGGAATCTGGACTCTGTTGGATTTTTTTAAATGTAACTGGAAGAAAATATTAATTTGAATATGTTTGTAACATTTTTTTTTAAAATTGTAATTTAGGGAAACCTCAAGAATGGGACTTATGAACCTTGAATATTTTTACATTGCAAGAGTGATTAAGTGACCTGTATATCAAGAATTGTAATTTTGTAACATTTGAAAAATTTTGTTAGGTGCTTTAATTTTGAGGCATCCTATACTGCACGTGCGGTTTCCAATTATGAAAACTGTGTCACAATAGGAATGTTCCAGAACTTGTAAAATTGCTAACTATCTTAAACCGACCATATATGATTGTGTGATTGGATTGGTCAAAATTACGGCCTTTCCAATTGGCAAAAAAAAAAAAAGGGAATCTAGGGGAATTCGGTGTCCCATTGGTTGATTGTGATGTGCTCATTTCCGGCCTTCTGCCGCTTCGAGTGTGTAAAAATTAAATAACTGGAAAGGAGGTTCAACCTATTCAATACTCAAAGAAAAGAAACGTAGCAATCACATTTCTATTTAAATGGGACCGGTTTCGACCTTAGTCTAGGTCATCATCAGCCATAAAAACATATAAAATGTTTATGAATGTTGGAGGTCAGTTCCACACTCTGTTAGGCACAAAGACACGACACCACATTCTGTCCTGCATAAAGTCACAACACTACTAATCAACATACGAAGATCAAAAAGGCTTGAATTCGCAGACGAACAGATCTGTAGTAGAAAGCCGCCAGCTCCCGGTGACCAGCGCGGCACACTCAAGGTCACGCGCTGCGGCCAAACACCAAAGTAGAGTGGAGAACGTTTCGAAGGTCCAGAACCTGTCACGGCTGCGGGAAGCCAATTACGTATATAAAAATATACGACGCCAATTAGTACAACTGAATGAGCACCCGTACTCCAGATAAGTTCTTGGTAAACAGTTGACTTGAAAAAACAATTGTAGAGAGAAGAAAAAAATGTAGTAAAAAGCGCAATATTGGAAAACAAATGAAAACTTATATGCACAGTGCGCTATTTTTTAAGAAAAAAATTTTTTAGGTTATGATTGAAGTAGTCGAAGTTGGCGCAAGACAAAAAATTAAACGAGGAAGAGTGATAGTGAAATAAGAGAAAGAATAAAAGAAATTGAAGTTAGATGGTAATGAGGAAAGATAAGATAGGGAAATGAAGGAAGGGTAGTTTAAGGTGGGTTAGGAGGGTGGGTTATTGGGGGTAGAAAATGTGGGTGGGAACTATGTAAGACATGGAAAATAGAATTGGGGTTTTGGAATTTGGAATTTTTGAGAAGAAGAATTAGGAAGTCAAAAAGGATATTGGGTTTTTCAGAAATGTCGTTTAAATTGAAATTAGGGTTGAAGTACTGGTCAAGGTGGATAAAGCAATTTTCAGTAATGTTTAAGAGGGGGCCTTTGTTAATGATTTTAAGTATGTTTATGTCATTGTCAATATTGGTGAAACTATGTTTGGAGTCTTGTATGTGCTGACCTATGGCGGAGAATCTGTTGTATTTAATGGCGTTAACATGTTCAGAGTACCTGATATTGAAGTTGCGGCCAGTTTGTCCGACGTAGGAGGAACTGCAGTTGTTGCATTTAAATCTGTATACACCAGATTTAGAAAAAGCATTAGACTTATTTAGAGATTTAGAGTTGTGTAAGATATCAAGACTTCTATTGTTAGTTCTAAAAGAAATTTTCATATTATGTTTTTTAAAGATATTAGTTATTTTATAAGCATCCTGAGTAAAAGTGAAGGTGGAAAAAGCAGTTGGTTTTATTGTGTCTTTAGATAAAGTGGTTTTTGGACGGTGTTTGAATTTGTTGATGATGCGGTTAATGAAGGAGTTGTTAAAGCCATTAAATTTAGCAATGTTGCGGATGGTGTTTAATTCATTATTTAAATCTTTTTTGGACATAGGGGTGTTGAAGGCACGAAAAATTAAGCTGTTATAAGTAGCACGTTTATGAGCTTGGGGGTGCGAAGAATCTTGTCTTATTGTAGTTGCTGTTTGGGTTGGTTTTCTGAAAATTTTGTAAGATAAAGAAGAAGGATGTCTAGTAATAGTTAGGTCTAGAAAATTAAGAGTTTGGTTGTGTTCTGATTCGAGGGTGAATTTAATGTTAGAAGTTGTTGAGATGAAGAAGTGTAGAGGCTGCGTTGGTTGATTCCTCATTTAATATTACCAATGTGTCGTCGACATATCTCGCCCAAAAGAGGATGTTGGAGAAATTATTATTATTATTAATACTTGTGTTTTGTAAGAAGTCAAGGTAGATTTCAGCAAGAATGCCAGAAGCAGGTGAGCCCATAGCCAAGCCATCTTGTTGATAAATGGTGTTGTCAAAGGTAAAATAATTATTGTTGAGAACTAATTTTAAAATAGACATGAAGTCTTGAATTTCAAGTTTACTTAGGTTACTGAATTTGTTTAGGTTGTTGTTTATAATGGGGAATAATTTTGGAATTGGAATACTAGGGTACATGTTGACAATGTCAAAAGAATGGAGAGAAAAATTTGGTTGCATTTCAAAAATTTTTAATTTGTTGATTAGATCAGAAGTGTTTTTGATAGATTTGTTGGATAAAAATCGATAATTTTTTAGTAAAAATGTTTGGATGAATTTAGAAGTGTTGTATAGGGGACTGGGTCTGTAATTGATAATTGGACGTGTGTAGCTGATGGTGTGTGAGAACTCTCCCCGCCACCAATCACACACCATCAGCTACACTACACACACCGCAGCGCGAGGTCCAATTTGGTTTCCGCTAAGAACTGAGAATCAAGATATCCACGCGCAGTTTCCACCTTCTTCTCAACCAGAAATTCAAAAATAACTTCACGTCCAACAATCAACAACGCAACTGACCAACACAGCTTTAATACACCAAATACCTAATTTCTCCGCTTAAGTGATCAGTGTCAAGCCGACTCAACATTACAAGAGTATCACTCTTTACTCTCCAGACTTTGTACATACTTGTATATATGTTTATATGTGTTATTTTACATTGTTTCTTTAGTACGAGGACTACTGACATCCACGAGGTTATATTTTTACAACTCTAAGCACCTCACTAGTACTTTGTTCCAAACTTGTTTGTATATATATTATTATTTACTACTCACCTGTACCATACTAACATTTCTCATCTCATTACCAAACTTCACTTTATAAATTATAAAATCCATACGATTATTACAGTTAAAAATAACATGTTTTAGGATTCGACAAAAACTTATGTATGCTTTAATATGGCTGATGATGACCGCTAGGTGGGTCGAAACTAGTTCCATGTAATTTATAACATTGTAAATACATATTAGTACTGAATAGGTGGAAACCTTTACTGTGTTACTATTCATATGGTATTATAGCTTGGTATATATTTAAATTTCCTGTCATGTGGTGTTGTGTTTGGTCTTTGACTGTATCTGGGTTCCTTTTCAAGTGGGTATGGGACTATCTGGAGCGATTCCCAGCCAGTTTCTAAATTTGCCAATAAGATTAGAGAGTATGGGACCTTTTAATCTGAGTGAAAGTTTCCTAGGTTGTCTTATTGAACTTTTCCATCGTGTAAGTGTCTGTTCCCTTGTCACGTATATTTGTTTATCCGTGCATTCCTATACTTACTAAGGAGGGTACTACTTTGACTGAGATAGTCTCGTAGGGTGAAACGTGCTCACCAAATTAATATTCCAGTGTTTGCTGAGGCCATTTTGGAAAAATTTGACGGGTTACGGATCTGTACTTGTGCTCGTGAAATGCTTAAAATCTGCTGCATCTGGTATGAGATTCCTCATAATCTTTTTCTTTGTATTAGGTGGCTAGATGGAAAATGATGTCCCTTGGTATTGTAAAAGTTTTTACTAGGAAGATTTTCTGCAAATGTTCATTTCGGTATTATGCTGAGCTATTAATTTCTGTTGAATTCATATTTGGTTTGCGGGTCATCAAGATTTTGTTTCAGTTGTTTTAATTTTATCACCAAAACCTTGTAGTAATATTTTGTAGGTGTTACGATTTAGGAAGAGCTCTGTAATTACTTTTACTGTTTTATTCTGGTTTTAATTAATTTTCTCAGTGTTAAATTTTTGTTCGTTATTGGTTTCATGTCTTCTAAATTTATTTACACAGTTTGTGGGAGTATGGGATCCTGTCGACTGAGTAAGCTTCAAAATTTTGTAGCCTGCTGTATCCGTCCTTCCACTTTTGTAAAAATGTTGTTTGTGTTTGTCTTGGGTGCCTTGGGAAGGAATTGGTGTGTGTACTGAGACGTAGGGCTTAAGGAGCTGAGAGGCCATTCCTCTCCTGGGAGTACGGTATTGGCCCTAAGGGTCTCATTGTCGTGTGATAAATTCAAGGGTATTGAGGTCATATTCTGCCATTTGTGGTCATGTTTTGTCCTTTTACTTTTGTGAGTACTTCTTGATGTGTCATCGCACGTGTGTATGTTCTTGTGATGTCATGTGATGGAGTCAGTATTGAGGTCGTTCGTGATTCAGGGGTCATTGCACTTGTGTTTTGTGAGTGTTCTTGCATCGTGTGTTGGAGGACAGATGGGCTCAGTAGTCTTATGTGTCGTGCTGTTATCTGGTAATCTCCGGTATGAAGGTCTTACTTGTGCCTTTTTATTGCTTATATCAGTGAGTTGATTTCTGTATGCACACTGTTGCATTGCTTTCATTTTTCATTTAGGAGTTTATGTTGGTAAATTTAATGTGAAATTAAATTATGTATTCCTGGCTTAATTGCATCTTTTTTGACTGGTGTGACACGTGATACGTAATGTGAGTATTATATATGTTAAAATTTTAATGAGTACATTACATAGTAAATGAAGAGTGACTTACTAACCTCATTCAATTGAATATTGTAGTAAGGTTGCAAGCTAACTTAATTATGTAGTTATTTCCCTGTATTGAATTCCCTTGCAACATCCTAAATTTTTCCTTTTATTTGTTTTGTTTTCTTTCTTAATGTTGGGTGATTAAGAATGCGCACAGTAATTTAATTTAGTAGTTATAAGGAAGACTCCAAGGAGTATACCAAAACAAGAAACTTGCTGTAAAGAACATTGTAAAGGAAGAAAAAGAGAAGAAATGGAATGAGTTTGCAGACAAACTGGAAGAGGACAGTAGAGGAAATATGAAATTGCTATACAGAGTAGTAAAAAACAAGTGAAGGGATCAAGAGACCATAAAAGCAATAGAATGTGATGATGAAACTCTGGCACAAGAAGAGGAAGAAATTAAATATGAACTCAAGATCTATTTCGAAAAGTTGCTGAACGGAGATACAGAAAACATAACAATGGATAGAGGAGAGCCAAGTCGAGGAACCACAACTGAACCACCAATTACATGTCTTGAGGTTGAAAATGCGCTCAAGAGCATGAAGAAAGGAAAAGCAGTGGGCATAGATGAACTAAGTGCAGATATGCTGAAAGCAGTGGAAATTCCAGGAATCCAATGGCTCTATAGACTGCTCAACAAGATATGGGAGAAAAATAGTGTATTATAGCTCAGGATTGAAAGATGGGCATCATTGTACCTCTTTTCAAGAAAGGGAACCGACAAAAATGTACTAATTATTGTGGTATTACACTACTGTCTCATGTCCTGAAAACATTGGAAAAAAATAATAGATACCATAATCAGAGATATTGTTGAACCAATTTTGGAAGAAGAGCAGTATGGTTTCAGACCAGGAAGGTCAACTACAGACCTTATATTTGCAATTGGGATGCTAATGAAACAATACTGGGAGAAGAACAAGCCTTTATATCTAACATGTTTGGACATTGAGAAAGCCTACGGCAGTGTACCAAGGGAAAGAAATTGGCAATGCATGAAAGAACTTCAAGTGCGAGACAGCCTCATAGACAAAGTGAAAATGTTGTATAGTGGGAATAGAAGTAGTATTCAAGTGGGACGTGGTTTGTTGGACTGGTTTGAAACAAAGAGAGGAGTGCAGCAGGGTAGCTCATTGTCACCACTTCTATTTATTATTGTGATAGATGTAGTAATGAAATCTATTAAAAGGAAAGAATATGGAGATATCAAAGCCTTCACATTTGCAGATGATGTTGCAATCTGGAATGACTCAAAAGAGGAACTGGGAGAGAGAATGCAAAGCTGGAATGAGGAGTATAAGAAATGTGGTTTAAACATCAGTAAGACCAAGACTGTGGTGATGAAAGTGTATGGGGAAAGAGCAGAACCAATAGTCATGTTAAATGAAGCCCAACTGGACAGTGTTCCAGTTTTCAAATATTTGGGTAGCATTCTATCAAATGACAATCTGGCAAAACATGAGGTGAAAATCGAATGAATAAGGCAACACAATTTTACCACCAGGTAAGATACTGCTGTGGGATGAGAAAGTACCCGTGTAAACAAAAATGACATTGTACAAGTCCTATTATACACCAATTCTTACATACAGTCTCGTAACAACAACACTAACCAATAGAAATAATTCCAAACTCCAGGCAGCTGAAATGAAATTCCTACACACTATGATCCAGAAAACCAGGAAAGACAAAATTAGGAATTAGAAAATTAGAGAAGAAGTAGGAATAGGTGATTATCTCCTCAGTAAGATTCAGATATCAAGACTGAAGTGGTTTGGTCACATGAAGATGATGCCAGTTAACAGAACTGCAAGGAAGGAATTTGACAGAAAAGTAGAAGGAAGACGACCTGTGGGAAGGCCACAAAGGAAATGGATATAGTTAAGAATGATGTACTGCTGAGAGGTCATGATTGGGATAAGTTGGTGGAGGAGGAATAGCACAAGGACAAAATGAGATGGAGGAGGCTCATATACCACACCCGGGAAACTGGAGATGATTTAGGATGTTGATGATGATGAGTTATAAGGGATTTAGTTATAAGCAAAATTTTCTTTTGAATAAAAGTCTGGCCGGCAATCTCCTGGATTTATAGTTTAATGAGGAATTTTATTTGTAATGAGGATGGTCGTTTGTGATCATGCTAGTTGTAATTTAATATAATGCATTTTCGTGTAAGATTTAGAGTTTCATTAATGTGTTTAACTAGGAATTTTCTGTAAATTTATTGGTACTAGGGTAAACTCCAGTAGATTTTCTTTTAGTATGTGAATGTTTTCCTAAATTTTGAAATAATGCTTGCCAGTTGGGACTGGGGTATCCCGGAATTATGGGAGGGGACCTCCCTAAGGAGTTTTGTTATTTGTTAGAAAAAAACCCACCCTTGAAACTCGTAAGCCTTTAGTTCATCAATAGTTCAGGCTAGTGGCCTTATTTCTTCTGTTTCTGCTGGGTAGTGATGGGACATTCGATTCATTTTACTGAATCGATTCATTTGATTCCGTTCACGTTACTGAATCGATACAGTGATCCGATTCACGGCTCATTGGTCACCGCTCATACTGCATATGTGTAGTATGTGCTGGTAAGACAGCAGCAACAGGATTCAGTGCTCGCAGCTGCCATCTGGTCTTCATACTCTGAACTCCTTTCTTAGAAAAAATGCTAGTTACTCTAATACATCGAAGGTTTTCAGCGACTCAAAGTGGGAAAGGTTAGGATTAGGAAGGTAGCTGCCATGGCCTGAATTAAGGTACAGTCCCAGCATTTCCTGGTGTGAAAATGGGGAAACTACGGAAAACCATCTTAATGGCTGCCGACGGTGGGATTCGAACCCACCATCCCCCGAATGCAAGCGCATACCCACGCGATATTAACCGCACGACAACTCACTCAGTCATTTTTGAAAATATGTATTTTTCTATCAGTTGAGGATTTTTTAAATCGTCATATTTTGTATAGGCTACCCAAGATGTACAGTAGCCCGCTGGTTTTCTGATTCAACATACTGTTATTGCGTCTGTCCACATGTGATTGAAGTCTTGTGCAATGATGTGACATATGAACTAAGAGAATACTGAGCCGTTCTTCCCAATATAAAATAGGTACTTTTGAGTGGTCATGAGCATGACTCATAGTCATAGGGCAGGCTAGAGTCGAGTTTAATTGTCAAATGTCAACTAAGTTATAATACTAAGATTCATTAAACTAATAAATAGTATAACCTAATAGCCTACCTACTTACTAGCTACTTCAGAATTATGTTGTGACTAACCTTTTAACACTGCAAATAAATCCATCTATTATTTAAACCTCCCTGTAAGAAGAGGACAATGAATGCAAATGGGTATTATTTTCAAATGAGCTGAGCTCGAGAGTTCATTATAGCATACGATTCTTTCAGTGTAGCATGGCTCACTGTATGTCTCGCTGCAGTGAGCCGATAAGGAGCCGTGTGTACCTTGTGTCTCAATGAGCCGGCTTGTTCACGATTCTTTCGGTGTGCCATGGCTCACTGTATGTCACGCTGCAGCGGAAGCTCAGCTCTCCGCGTGTCCAGTGAGCCGATAAGGAGCCGTGTGTATCATGTGTCTCACTGGGCCACGCTCGTTCACGATTCTTTCGATGTGCCATGATTCACTGTCTTGCTGCAGCGAAAGCTCGGCTCCCCGTCAATGTCCAGTGAGTGCGCCACTCAGCACTGTCCACTGGGAGTAAGCTGAATCGTGTGCCGTGAGCTCGCCGTTCCTGTGAATCGATTCACTCGGACACTTCAATGAATCGATTCACTGCTTCGAATCATGCATTCAGTAGCCAACACTACTGCTGGGTGTGTGTTTATGTTCCAGTAACCGCAATACCATAGCCCCTTCTCATTATATGGTGTGTGATTGGAGCCTGCAATGTACCTATGGGCCACTAATATCCGATGGCGGAAAGGGAAGGTGTTCCTTATGGCGGCAGTTTGCAGTGCTATGCAAGCATTCTTCGCCTGTTACAAGCCAGTTCACTCTCCTGGTGGGCTGTGCTGAGGCTGCAAGATAGTAAAGGTTGGACTGCAATATTGATGGAGATCGTTGGCATCGGCCGCGGCCAGCTCCTTCATTTGACAGCAATACCGATGCTCTACTTGTGATTTCTTTTACCTGTATAGACGTTCCTGAAGAGAATGAAAGTATTGTGATGTAAAGTGTCGGATGTGGTGTGGATACAACCCCCTCAGTAAAGTTTAAGTACTTTTTTCTCGAGCTTAGCTCGAGTTTGAAGGAGGGGAAGATGTCACCTGTGTGTCATCAAGAAAGGACAGCAGAAATGCATTTTTGTCATCAGGAAAGGACAGCAGAATTTTATTTTTGTCTGTAATATTTTAGTATTGTGAAAGATGAAGGAATAAGGACTCTGGAATCTGCTGGAATTTTTTTTATGTACCTGGAAGAAAATATTAATTAGAATATGTTTGTAATATTTTTTTAAAAATTGTAATTTTGGGAAACCTCAAGAATGGGACTTATGAACCTTGAATATTTTTAATATTGCAAGAGTGATTAAGTGACCTGTATATCAAAAATTGTAATTTTGTAACATTTGAAAAATTTTGTAAGGTGCTTTAATTTTGAGGCATCCTATGGTACATGTGCGGTTTCCAATGATGAAAACTGTGTCATAATAAGAATGTTCCAGAACTTGCAAAATTGCTAACTATCTTAAACTGACCATATATGGTCATGTAATTGGATTGGTCAAAATTACGAGCTTTCCAATTGGCAAAAAAAATGGGAATCTAGAGGAATTCGGTGTCCCTTTGGTTGATTGTGATGTGTCAATTTGTGCTCTTCTTCCCCTTCGAGTGTGTAATGCGATTAGGCTGCGTCTTTATCATCTGACCGTTCTCGAGGGCTCCCCTCGGAAACTCCAGCTTTCCTTGGTGTCTGTCTGTTAGGTCATCAGCCCAGAGGCTGGTTAGATCCTCAAATAGCACCTCCAAAGGTTATGTAGTTAAAAAAAAACCCAAAAACCAATGGCAGAACCAAAATGAAGCATACTAGGCAAGATGAGGAGTGAGGTAGTTTGCCATTGCTTTCCTCACTGGGTCAGAAAGTACTATTGCAGCACGACTGGCCTAGTGAGCAGCACCTTTCATAACACTCAGATGCACTAGTCCAAATGTCATTACTCAGCACTACCCGTACCCCAGTAGCTTCCATATTGTCACAGCCATGGATGTTGACTGGGACTTGGGTGGAAGCTACACCTTACTCTGGCCTGTGCCAAGAGATGGATGCAAAAGTACTGTATCCATCAAGAAATGACAGCAGGCAGCTTTCTTTGGTAACTGCTATTTATATGGTTTTCAATTATGTTGATTTTTTTGTAATTCCTTTTTTGTTTCAGTATTTTCTTGTTTATTCTATATATTAAAAAATTATGAAAACTAAAGTCAGTCAATCTGGCCATTTTATCTGGTTGATTTCCTTATTTTTTAAAACTGAAACGTATACATGCACAGATTTGTCATCAGGTACTATAAATCACTTAACTTCCGCCTTCCTCAAATTCTTTGATTTTTCAATTTTTGTCTCCTTGTTGCAATCATATCTTTGGTTCTAATTGAGGTACGGAGTTTGTTTTGGCCTAAGAACACTCAATGGATCAAGATCACATTTCAGCTCTTAACTATTCAAATTGTTTGATTCTGAGGAAAGTTATGAGTGCACAATTTGACGTCTCATTTCTTCAACATGTTTTCTCATTAAAGTAATCATATCTTTCGTTCTAATTGAGGCACACAGTTCGTTTTGGTCTAAAACACCCAATGGATCAAGCGCTTTCTTTTGAGGTAATAACTACTTAAATTGGTAGATTCTGAGAAAAGGTATGAGTACATTTGTCTCCATTATGAAGATCTTTGAAGGACTTTTTAACAGTTCGGCACGTAGTGTTGTTCCAAGGAACATTTAATTCAATTTCTTTGTGTGATGTATTTTCAAGTGTTTTGTTGACATAATATTACATTCTATTACTAAAACCATGTGCTTTATTTCATTAACTCAAAACTTTGCAAATACATCTGTGAGGATAGTAACGAACAACACCATACTTTGTACATTGCGGGCGGAGCCAGCAGGAAACTGCTAGTGTAACTTTAACTGATTTAAATTCAACATGTCGGAGTTTGCCCTAGATTCCCGTCGTCACTAATTTCACTTTCTGAATGACTCTGTTTTCTGCAGACAGTCACCTGCATTTTGTTTTTGACAATTCATTGCAATTCAGTATCACCTTAGTATGTTAAACCGAGTGTTTTACAAATTTAGTTAAGTATACTGATTATGTCTTTATTTCAGTTTCGTGGATCTGTATCTTTGTTAAAGTCTATTTAAGCATCCTTGGTTTTAATATATTAAGTATCAGCTAATCTGCAAATCTTTTATTTGTTTCTTTTGAAGTTGTATTTTTTAAAAGTTAATATGATGAGTTTCGAGGTGGATGATCATGAACCTTTTCTACGCCATAATGGCATACCTTCCCATGGACCTCATAGGGCTCCAACACGTTCCACAATCCTACCTTAGTTGTTGTTTATTAGGCCTGTAAGTTTTCCCTGCATTTGGTTCAATTTGTTTGTATTTATAGTTAACCGTCATGTTTCCAACTTTAGGGATGTGAAATCACCGCTACCTACTGTGTCAGTTTCCTTGTTTATTTTATTATTAGTTTGTGTAGGCGCTAATCATCTCGAAGTGGTGCTACACTAATAATTGCAGAATTTGATTTTGATATGTGTCTCGTCCCAGGATTGACGAACATAGGAGCAGACAGTTTATTTAGGTACCCGGCGATGGAACCTGAAGTTGGGAGCGCCATTGTCGAGAGCGAGTTTGCACAAAAGACCAGAGCGAACCCAATGGACCTGTTCTGATGATCATCAAGAAGGAACTTGATCTGGGAGTAAAGCACTGTAGGACCATGATGTAGTAGATTAGGAGACAGAACACTGACAGTTGACTAGTCCCGAGGGAATTTGCGATGTGCTACAAGTACTTCTGGGTTGATGGAGGACTCTTGATGTACATATCTCACTTCTCCAACGCGCCTGCAGTAGTGATGATCCCTAGATAGCACACGTCGGGCATCCTCAATATGTTCCACGACAGCACTGAAGCCGGACATCCAGGAGGTGAAAGACATATAAGTCTATTCGATGAAGATTCTTCATTGCTTTACGTCGCATCGACACAGATAGGTCTTATGGCGATGATGGGACAGGAAAAGGCTAGGAGTGGGAAAGAATCAACCATGGCCTTAATTAAGGTACAGCCCCAGCATTTTGCTGATGTGAACATGGGTGTAACCGTTTCTACAGGAGTTACACAAAACAAAGCACTAAACACAATAAGGGGGGGGGGGGTGAGATGCCTTTACGCCGTACCAAAAAAACTTCACACACAGTTGAACATCAGTTGGAACTACGCGGATCTCCGCCGACAACAAAATACGCAAAAATATCAGTAGGGCCAAATAGTGGATAATAAACCAGGAAGGTGGAAAGAGCAAGGACTTACCGAGGGCATGAACATGGCTTAGATTGCAGACTCTGAAATGATCAACCGTGATCCATAAAATTAAAATATTATTTACAAAAGGATTTTACAAATACATTCTGAACAAAATCCGCCAACTTGCAACTTACAAACTATATGCTCTGTGGTACACATAACTTAGAGGTTCTTTGATAATACCTTCGTACAAGTTCAAAATTTCAAACCAACTATACATCTAGTTACAAATCCAGTTGTACAATGCAATTTACAGTGAAGTAAAGGTACTCTCCAAAACTCTAGCATACATCAAGTGACACTGAACTACTAGAGGCAAACCGCAAGGTAAATATATTACACTGCCATCTACATTTTTAGTCAAACAAGAAAAGGGAATGCCTCAAAAACAAACAGGCGAGCACCGCTGAAAATCTAAGGCGTCATCATTAATTAATTTGGCGAACCTAGGTTAGGCTAGGGCAGACCCCTATACGAAATAGCAACCAAAATTACAGAAATTTTAGCAGGAACGGAATGCAAGAGGGCTTACCCGAAGGTGGCCAATCCCATTAGCGAGGTGTTGCACACGACGTAAAACTTCAGATAGACCAAGACAGACTAAGGCAAACCAGACCAAGACAAGACGACGAAATGCTGCCTCACAATCTATATAAGGTTAAACTCTGGCCTTGGAGTAGCCAATCAGAATGCATGAGTCTGCCTATCCCTGCCTAGGTTCACCAATCACAATTCCTACTACAGTCGCGAACTTTAAATTTCTCGAACACGTACGTTCGCGAATCTTTCATTTCCAGAATAGTTAGAAAATGCCTTCTAGAACACATAACCAACAAAAGGCAACACGCCCTGTTCAAAAATTCATGTAACAATTTTCTAGATACTTCCAGTAAGTACAGAACTGAAATCTAGTATTTACAAATACATATGTTACAAATATTACACTGTACAGGTTAGGTTGTTACACATAAAACATTACCACACTTTACAAATAAAGTCTTCAATAAACATTTTCCACTTCTACTACATTGTTCACCTGTGACATCTTCCTCCCCCCTGAAAGTCGAGCCACGCTCGACCATTAACATAGTTTGCCTGGGGAGAAAGCGATAAAACGTTCTCACACAGTACAGATAGTAAAGATACATTACTCTAACACACACGATTTCTTGAAGTAGACTTTCTGATAACAAACAAAACAAACTGTCAGCACACCATAGGTCCTTTTAGTAGCCTTGAGTTTATGTCTTACCAATAATTTTCAAAAATAATAAATGTGTTGATAGATCCACCTATAAAACTCACATAAAAATCCACATGAATAGTCACACTACACTTCAAAATGCCTTTTGACCCTTTCACAGTTGTTTAGACAATTTGTACTCTGTCCACCAAAGGATGTACACACTTTCCTTCTGCCAAATGTTAGTCATCCAGGAACTTCTCACTTTGTTGCTAAACAGCGTTCAAAGCCTCCTATTAAGCGAGTTTGCACGACTTTTCCACACCAGTCACAGCACAGCTAGGCCACAAGTTCTCGCTGATGATGCGGCTGCCGACACGGCCGTTTGCTGCCAGCCTCCATTCAATTTTAGTTCAATCCAGGTAGCTAGGTAAATTGCAGTCCAGTGGAGATAGGCAGATGGGTGAGACACCGTCCAGTCATACTCCCTCCACTAGGACGTTCGTCACAGGATTGTGGTGCCAGATGGTAGCGCCCAAGGCACAGAGTGTGCCTCCCAACTTGCCACTTCAGGTTGCCGTCAAGAGAAGCTGGTCACTGCAGCCACTGTAACATAAACAAACCGCAGCAGACAGGGGAATACTTAAGGAAAGTATGCTGCTGGGCTCATTGATCTTGCGCAGTCACCCAAAGGGTGGCTTAATGAATATGCAGTAGGGTCTCTCCCTCGCACACCAGGGATTTTAGGGCACTAGCCCCGGGATAAGCACTGCTATCTATAATTCATTTGACAAGATTATGGTGGGGGTGAAAGGAAACTATAGGATTTTATCCTAAACCTGAAAGCAAGGGGAATGAATTCCAAGGAGTGACCCTAAAGTAAAACCTACCTAACTTATAATACAAAATCCATTATACAAGATGATCCCTAAGGTATTTACCTACACAATTACTACAAGTAACTTACAACAAAACTTATTATTACTTTATAATTAAAACCTTATAAATACCTTACAATAAACTTATCACTATCTTATAACTAAACTCTTACAAATAGCTTACAACTAAATCTACATGGTCACCAACAATGGGATTTACCCTTCCCTACCAGACTTAAGGTACCTTGATCTGGGAGAGGTGGACTCTTCTGATCCTTTTCCTTTCGGGATCACTCACCAATAATTTCATGGGGTAAGGAACTTTAAGATGGTGCAGGGACCTCGAAATCTGGGGCCAACTTACTGATAACATGGTCCGCAGCACTACTGACGGGGTGCGTTTTAATAAATACCTGGTCACCCACAGAGAGCTCGTGCGGTCTTCGCCAGTAGTTGTAATTATGCTTGACCTTAGCGTAATAAACCTTCAAGTTCTTTCGTGCACAGTGCCAATTAGCTCGGATCTTTTCAGGGCTGGTATCGTCGGGCAGAAGGTCATTAATTGACCATAGGTTAGATAGAGGAGAATTTGGGGTAAAAGCCAACATTAAAGAAGCAGGGGTTTGCTTGTGGCTTTCATGGACAGCAGTGTTAAATGCAAACGACAACCAATTTAGTGAGGAATCCCACTTGGAGTGGTCTGAAGAGTGATAATCAATGAGGGCAGATCGCAGGTTACGATTAACTCTCAGCATAATTTGGCTTCGGGTAATACGGGGTAGTGGTTACATGAGCAATGGATAGATCAAAACAGAAATTCCGGATCCGGGCAGAAGTAAAGGCTCTTGCGTTATCACTTACCAAAAATTGAGAGGGTCCAAATCACTGGCGTAGCCAAGGGGGGGGCCCAGTGGGGCCGGGCCCCCCCAAAAAATGTTTCCTGAAACTAGAGTGAGGATCAGCCGTTGTTTTACGTACGATACGAACAACTTGAAACTTACGCCAAAATGACGAATTAACGTAGCGACAAAGAATCTACTAGCAGGGCTCAATATGGCCATTCATAATTCTCCGTATTTGTACTGCTTGAATGAAAGGAAGACACTTAGGATTGTGATGCGCGGGGATATTTCACTGTAGAGGCCTCAGTGTTGGGAATGTGTTGACAAATGCCAAAAGATGAGGAAAGGGGCAATTAGCCAGGGATTACTCAGTAGGGGGCCGGAATGTGACCACCGAGATAACGGAGTCCACAGCCAGAAACAGTTGAACAACATCGTGTCAGCTTTTGCAGATCAGTTTCAGGAAACTGGGGTTGTACCATGGTTGAAAGATGTGCTGTGTTTAAGTTGCAGCGTTCGGAAGACTGTGACGGGATTGTGAGCTGCACGTCAGTTTCTCATTTTGTGCCATATAGTAACTTTATTTGTCACTAAGGGCAAAATAATGTGCATCCTCGGTAAGTTATGATTTTTTAAAAATTCTAATAGCAAGACAGATCGCAGATGCGTACCTTAGTTCTATAGGTAGGTCTATATATTTTGTCAAATGCCTGGGGACTGATTGGAACTTCAAATGGCACCATGAAAGGTGCATGTAACTATCTTGTAATTAGCGGACGTGATAACTCAGTTCCAATGGTTCTATCTTCTCATCAAGATGGCCGAGGCTTGAGTCGCAGTCGATGCATGAAACATTTTTAAAATGGGAAGTCACGTTCTATTGATACAGATTCTACTTAAAACACTAGGTCGCGTGCCTTACCTTTCTTTAGTACTTTAGAGTAATAACTGCATCATTTATAATGGTGTATTTTGAGTATCAACCATTCTTCGGGCTTACCTTGTACCTTAAATGGTGAGTGGATGCAGTGGCGTACCCACAAAATAATTTCAGTGGCCAAGTCTAGGCCAGTAGTGTGGATACAATTTTTCCATGGAAGGGGTTGTGAAAAGATGTTTTATTTTGTATTTAGAATTTGCTTTACGTCGCACCGTAGGTCTTATGGCAACGATGGGAAAGTAAAAGGTTAGGAGTGGGAAGGAAGCGGAAGTAGCCTTAATTGTATGTTGTATGTTCAGTCTTCAGCCCTAAGGCTGGTTGGATCCTCAACAGTTCCGCGATCAGCTGTCATTAAGGTGTGAAAATGGGAAACCACGGAAAACCATCTTTAGGGCTGCCAACAGTGGGGTTCGAAGCGGATGCAAGCACACAGCTGTGCGCCCTTAACCGCACGGCCAACTCGCCCGGTGGATATGAAAAGAAAGCCGGTCCTACCGAGTGCGGTGACGGATCTTCTGTAGATATTGATGGTTTTAATTGTTGCCATGTAATTATATCCAACAATCGAAATCATAGCTTCTGTATTCTAAACCGGCTGCATTATTGAAACTGTTCGTAAAATTGATATCGTTCTTCGTTTGTGAGGAAGTAAAATCTTCATTTAATTTTTTTCAAAAAAAAAGAACCAGGGTTTTTACCTGGATCTGAGGACTGGTTCGAGGTACACTCAGCCCACGAGCTTATAATTGAGGAGCTATCTGATGGTGAGATAAGAACCCCGGTCTAGAAAGCCTAGAATAACGCCGGAGAGGATTCGTCGTGCTGACCACAGGACACCTCATAATTTGCAGGACTTCGCGCTGAACAGCGGTCGCTTGGTTGGCGATGGCCCTTCGGGGCTGTTACGCCATGGAGTTTGGTTTGGAAAAGTGTACAGAAAAGGAAGCGACACCCCTGCAAGGCTCTTTAGCTTCCAGGTAGTTCTTCTGTCCGGCCTCGTGCATTTAGGACAGTTGGAAAACGTACGCCTTAATAAATGCTCTTCATAAAACCTGTGTAAACATACTAACTGAATCTATTTATAACAATAATCACAAACGCCTCCTTTTCATGTGGTTCAGTTGGTTGAATCGCTGTCCTTCTGAGTCCGAGTTCGCAGGTTCAAATCCCGACTTTGGTCGGTGGCCCTCAAAATGGTGTTGAAATGGCAACAGCTCCATGTCGTTGGTTTCTGGCATGTTAATAAAAATTATACATACGAATATTAGCGTCATAAAACTGTAACTTTATGCTACTATATTCTGCACCCCAGGCTTGCGAGGGAAACGAATTAACAATTTGCTTTACGTCACAACGACACTGATAGGCCTTATGGTGACGGTGGGATAGGAAAGGCGTAGGAGTGGGATGGAAGCGGCCGTTCCCTTAATTAAGGTACAGCCCCAGCATTTGCCTGGTGTGAAAATGGGAAACCACGGGAAACCATTTTCAGGGCTGCCGACAGAAGGGTTCGAATCCACTGGCTCCCGGATGCAAGCTCACAACTGCGCTGCCCTAACCGCTAGGGAAACTAATAGGACAAGGTAAACACTCCCTAGCATATGTTGTGACATATTTTTCTTTACCAACTAACAAAATATCTATACCCATACCCCTTACATTCTATATTTACTTATTTATTTATTAGTGCCTTTTTTACAGTGGCGAAGTTAGGGCTCGAGGCCCTCTCGTATACTTAACCACATACTAATCAAAATCTTAAACAAAATACTGAGATACGTAAATCAGTTAAAACTACATAAATTAATAGTTTTAAAAATAAATTTAAATACATTACTAACTAAATTAATAATAAAACTAATTAATATTGAAAAGTGCGGCTGCATGGCTAAATAGTTAGCGAGTTGGCCTTTGATCACAGGTGTCCTGGATTCGATTCCCAGCAGGGTCGGGAATTTTAACCATCATTGGTTAATTTCGCTAGCACGGGGGCTGGGTATATGTGTCGTCTTCATCATCATTACATTCTCATCCCGACGTGCAGGTCGCCTACAGGTGTCAAATAAAAATACCTGCACCTGGCAAGCCTAACATGTCCTCGGACACTCCTGGCACTAAAAGCCATACGCCATTTCATTTCAATATTAAAAACTCTTAAAAATGAAATCCTCAGGCACGCACACATTCACACTTCAACCATTCAGTCAGCTGTCCTCAGCAGGTAGTCTCGGCAGGTTTAATTTAATTTCGTGTGGCTATTTCTAGCCGAGTGCAGCCCTGGTAAGGCAGACCCTCCGATGAGGGTGGGCGGCATCTGCCATGTGTAGGTAACTGCGTGTTATTGTGGTGGAGGATAGTGTTATGTGTGGTGTGTGAGTTGCAGGGATGTTGGGGACAGCACAAACACCCAGCCCCCAGGCCAATGGATTTAACCAATGAAGGTTAAAATCCCCGACCCGGCCGGGAATCAAACCCGGGACCCTCTGAACCGAAGGCCAGTACGCTGACCATTCAGCCAACGAGTCGGACGTCTCGGCAGGTGACCTTAAATCTTAATAAAGAGCTAATTTCTCTGACCTGAGCTGACAGGGAATTCCATAATGTGACGCCGATCACCACAAATAATCTATTAATTGTATTTGTGCGGTGCAGTGGAATAGAAAGATAGGATCTAGAACGTGTATTTAAGTTGTGAAATGATGATAAAAAGGTGAATTTAGAAGAAATATACAGTGGCTGACTTTCAGCTAACACTCCTAAACACCATCGTTAAAGTGTCTAGCTGCCGACGTTTATCAGGCTTCAGCCATGAGACAGCCTGATAGTATGGGGTGATATGAACATTGTACCCGATGTTGTAAATAAATCTCAGGCAGGAATTCAGTGCTCGTTGAAGTTTAAGTGTTTCTTCTCTCGTCATATCAACTAATACAACGTAACAGTAATCAAGAATAGGGGGAATGAGTGTCTGTATTAGTTTTGCCTTTAGCTCAAATGGAAATATATCCCTCTGCCGTTTAAGAGGGTGAAGCACTCCAAAAGTCTTTTTTTACGTATTTCTTTCGTGTGACCAGAACAATCAAGGGTTTCATTCATAATTAAGCTAAGATTTTTAACCGGTTTACTGTGGGGAATAATTTTCCCATTCAGTAGGATAGGCGGGATTGCGACATTGTTTGAGCAGCTCAGTAATTTTCGTGGTCCAATTATGATTGCCTGAGATTTTGTGGAGTTTAGTATAAGAGAATTTCGTTGTGCATATATACTGAGTCAACAGAGGTCATTGTTAATATCTTGTCTTGCAGTGTCGATATGTTATTTCCTGTCACGGATGGTATGTCATTGATATAAATACAGAAAAGTAAGGGCCCTAGAATACTGCCCTGCGGGGCACCACTAAGTTTCATTTTCCATTTAGAGGCCTTGTCGTTTACTGTTACACGCTGTTGATGGTTACTCAAATAATAACTAAGAAACTTAAGCGCAGCCAGGTCGAAATTTAGCAGTTCCATTTACTTTATCATAGTCAGAATTTCTATAGTGTCAAAGGTGCTACTGAAGTCAAGAATGATAAGTTTAGTGAGCAGTTGTTTGTCTATAGCGTTTCTTCTTACCTTCAAAAGTGCTGTCGCGGTACTGTGACCCTTCTTAAATCCAGATTGCAAAGGGTCCAAAGGAGCATTTTTATTTAGGTATTCCAGAACTTGCTCATATACTAAACGTTCAAAGGTTTTAGAAAGCGCAGGGAGTATGAACACAGGACGAATGTCAGAGAGAGATTGTGGGTCTAAACTCTTAGGTACCAGTATAATATTCAATATTATCTGTTTTCCAGACAGTAGGGAAAATTCCGTTTAGTAAACAGTAGTTTAGTATGTGCGACAGTATAGGCAGGACAGCACCAATAATGTTATGTATAAAAGTAATAGGATTATCATCTACACGCGTGGCCTTTGATTTAATCGAGTAGAAAGCCTTTTTAACCTGATTTTCTGTGACACTGTGAAATGTGAATGGTGGATTGGCTGGAGGGGAGGGCGGTGAGTTGGTGCAGTTAATTGGGGTAGGTTGAATATTTATTCTACCAGAGTAATCGTTCAGTTCGTCAAGTAGAATGTCAGGAGTTGTCTGGCTCTGTTGATGTTTTCCTATTCCCAGAGCTCTAAATTGGTCCCATGCGCAATTGGAATTAAAGCTGTTAGCTAAATTCCAGAAATATGCACATTTTTTATTTCTGATTAACTGCTTTGTGCGATGTCTTAAGATGCGGTAAGATTTGAAGTCTGTGTCATCTAAGGTTTGTTTATAATGTCGAAATAACGAGTCACGGTGGGCCATCATTCTCTTGGTTTCAACATCTAGCCATGGAGAAGGGCGAGAAACCTTTATTCGACGTGTATGTATGTGTTTCTTTGCCGCATTAATCGTATAAAATGTCACTTCTTTATAGCTTATCACATGACCATTATTATAATAAAATTACCGTATTTATATTCTGGCTTGGGGACTTGGTGTTTGTCCCAACATTTTCCTCTTCATATTCAGACAACATACTACACTACCAGGCACCAAAGAAACACACAACAGTGATTACATCCCTCCATATAGGGTAGCGTCGGGAAGAGCAACCGGCCGTAAAACAGGGCCAAATTCACATGTGCGACACAGTTTGCACCCGTGACCCCACAGATGTAGGAAAAACGGAAGAAGAAGAAGAAGATGATGATGATGATGATGATGATGATGATGATGATTACTATTAGCTTCCGGAATCCGCACGAATCCACCACTCTTACTTGGATCCAAGGACACTAATTTCCTTTTTAGGTATTCTATACCACCTAAACTCTGGAAGTTTGGTCACCTATCAAAATAAATTGGACCCCCCCAAACTGTAATCCTGGCTACGCTACTGGTCCAAATGAGGCGAATATCTGTTTCAAGCATGAGATGGTGGTGTTGGTGTTAGCCATATGAGTGGGGAACAGCCACGTAAATGGCTAAAAGGCGCCAACACACACAAGTATGAAACGATGACCATTCCGAGATCTCGGGAAGGGCCCGATATAGTCTATGAACATTCTTTCCATAGGTCTCAGAAGACAAGAGACCTAGACGAGTATTCGGGGCGGGTTTGCTGATGTTACAAATCTTACAGGACTTGACAAGGGTACGGATCTCACTATCCATGGATTTCCAAATGAAGTGGTTACGAATTTTTTCTCTCGCATTGATAATGCCCAGATGACCGCCCAGAGGGGATTCATGAAAATATTTGAAGAGAGCCGGGACAGGTTAGTTGTGACTACAATTTTGGGGCCTCTGCGACCGCGAGCAGGACAACACAGGACACCATTCTTAAGAATGTAGGGCTTAACATGTTCACCGGATTTAAT
This sequence comes from Anabrus simplex, assembly GCF_040414725.1. Lineage (NCBI taxonomy): Eukaryota > Metazoa > Arthropoda > Insecta > Orthoptera > Tettigoniidae > Anabrus > Anabrus simplex. Next base: position 240,638,279 of record NC_090268.1, read on the forward strand.
CCTGTCGATAATAGCTTTTAACTCAGCATCCTCCTCTTGATGTTTGGTTATATCCTTGAAAAGGAAGGGAGAGTCTGTGAGAACTACATTCACCAAAGCAGATACTTCTTCGGGAGATGGGTCTGCCGGCTCTGACTGAGGGTCAGAGCTGCCTGGATAGAACATCATGCTGAGGCCATCAGCCACAACGTTTTCGGTGCCACGAATGCGGCGGGCTTCAAATTGGAAGGCTGAGATGCGCACTGCCCAACGTGCTAGACGACCAGTCTTTCGCGGCTTGGCCAATACCCAACTCAATGCCTGATTATCAGTTTCCAGATCAAAAGGAAGATGTTCCAGGTACATTCTGAAGCATTCTAACGAGAAGACCACAACCAAGGCTTCCAACTCATAAATGGAATAATTTCGCTCAGCAGGATTCAGGGCACATGAAGCATAAGAAATAGGACGACGCCCTTCTTGAAATTCCTGAAGAAGAACACCAGATATGCCTGAGGAAGAGGCGTCAGTCTGAAGGATGAAGCGTTTAGAAAAGTCTAGCATAGCCAGTACAGGAGCATTACATAAGGCAGATTTCAAGTCCATGAAGGCTTCGCGTTGGGCATCACCCCACACAAATTTGGCATCCTTTCTTCTCAAGGCATTTAAGGGGGCTGCGCGTTCAGCAAAATTGGGAATGAATTTGCGAAAAAATTAACCATGCCAATGAATCTGGCTACAGCCTTGACGTCCTTTGGAGGGGGAAAATTCTGGATGGCAGCAGTACGAGACTGATCAATTGAGACACCCCTCCCCGACACAATATGTACTAAGAAGGACATCTGGGTTTGTGCGAAGGAAACCTTGGATGCCTTGAGGGTTAGACCTGCTTTACGCAGTCTTTCAAGCACTTCGTTGAGATGGAGTAGGTGTTCCTCAAAGGTTTCACTAAAAATTACGAGATCATCAAGGTAATTATAAATGAACCTGAACTTAATGTCCGATAAGATATAATCTAGTAACCATGTAAGGACAGCCGCTCCAGTCGCCAAGCCAAAAGGGACGCGCTCAAATTCATATAGGTTCTAATCGGTCGTGAATGCAGTGAGATGCTTGGATTCTTCGGCAAGAGGTATCTGGTAATAAGCCTGATTTAAATCGGTGGTGAAAATTTTTGCATTAGCGAACCAAGGAAAACAAGAGTGCAAATTAGGAAGGGGGACAGATTGGAGGACTACCTTACGGTTCAACATCCGATAGTGAACTACAGGCCGATAACCACCTTGCGGTTTAGGGACCAGAAACATGGGAGAAGAACAGGGTGACTTGGACGGGCGTATCACTCCGTCAGTGAGCATTTGATCAATGATAGCCTTCAGGGCTTTCATTTTGGGAGGTGACAACCGGTACGGGGGAAGAGCGAACAGGTATGTTATCTGTAACCTCAATTTTGTGTTCTAATGCATTGGTGACACCTAACCTGTCGGTGAAGACATCAGGGAACTTATCGCAGAGTTTCCTAAGTTGATTGGCCTGCTCTTCGGGTAAGTGATTAAAATCAAAAGCCTTGGGTTCATCAGAATCTTTAGGAACAGCGTTAACGTGAGAAGGCTGAATAGGGGAGCGATCACACAGCTCAAAGATTCTTGCACAAAATTTAAAATGGAATCTGTTGAACTACAGGTCCAAAATCATGCCTATTTTAACAATAAAATTGGCACCCAATATGAATTGGCAGGATAAATCCTTTGCCACTAGTACTGTCATTTTCCAGGTGAAATCATGGACTCTAATCTTGACCTCTAGTGATCCTACAATGTTCAACGAATTAGAATTAGCAGTATGGCAGATTAAGGACACGGGTTGTAATGTAGGTAACTTGCAAACAGTTTTCATAGAATCGTACGAGGTCTCACTCATCAAGCTGACACTACTCCCAGAGTTTAGTAACGCACAGACAGGTTCATTATTTACCTCTATGCATAAATATGGTAGTTTACAAGAAGGTATGGCAGAAACCCTACAAGATTGCAAGAAATGACACTAGAGTCAGACTGTGAGCAATCATTAGATTCAGAATTAAGTAATTCATCCAAGGTACAGTCATGATTGACAAGACAAGAAGCCATGTTTTAGGGTTTACCATCAGAACTGGTGGTTAGTCATCTAGCACTACTATGGCCTAGGGGTCCAGAGCCAGAAGTGTTACGAGGGCACTGAATAGAGAAGTGCCTAGTTGATCCACAGTTATGGCAAGAAGAATTGGTGGAAGAGCCTCTACCCATGGCAGGTTTTGCATTGCCTAATGTCCCAGCCTTGGGACAATCCCGCTTGAGATGAGCCGTGGAGCCACAACAGAAGCACGAACGAGGATTACGCGAGTTGGAAGCAGGTGACGGGGTGGTTTTAGAATCCTGAGGAGAATGTCACAGGTGAACAATGTAGTGGAAGTGGAAAACGTTTATTGAAGACTTTATTTGTAAAGTGTGGTAATATGTTTTATTTGTAACGACCTAACCTGTACAGTGTAATATTTGTAACATGTGTTTGTAAATAGTAGATTTCACTTCTGTACTTACTGGAAGTATCTAGAAAATTGTTACATGAATTTTTGAACAGGGTGTGTTGCCTTTTGTTGGTTATGTGTTCTAGAAGGCATTTTCTAACTATTGGAGTAAAGCACTGTAGGACCATGATGTAGTAGATTAGGAGACAGAACACTGACAGTCGACTAGGCCCGAGGGAATTCGCGATGTGCTACAAGAACTTCTAGGTTGATGGAAGACTCTTGATGTACAGATCTCAGCTCTCCAACGTGCCTGCGTAGTGATGATCCCTAGATAGCACACGACGGACATCCTCGAGATGTTCCACGACAGCACTGAAGCCGGACATCCAGGAGGTGAAAGACATATAAGTCTATTCGACGAATATTCTTCATTGCTTTACATCGCATCGACACAGATAGGTCTTATGGCAATGATGGGACAGGAAAAGACTAGGAGTGGGAAGGAATCAACCATGGCCTTAATTAAGGTACAGCTGGTGTGAACATGGGAAACCACAAAAAACCATCTTCAGGGCTGCCAACAGTGGGATTCGAACCCACTATCTCCTGAATACTAGATACTGGTCGCACATAAGCGACTGCAGCTATCGAGCTCTTCTGGGTCAATGTGCCGAAACACATTCTTGACTACGTAAGAGTGCTACATCTACACCTGCACCAAGGTGAGCAACAGGAAGGCAGATTCCAGTCAGTGAGAAAGCCAGCCACAGCGCCCTTGGGAAGTCATAGCCCTGGACTTGATGGGTCCTTACCCTAGAACACCAAGGGGTAAAACAGAACTCCTAGTAATCACCAACCTCTTCACAAGATGGATTAAAGTCTTTCTGATACCAGAAGCCACGAGTGACGCATCACCAGTCTTCTACAGGACAAGGTATTCAGCCACACCGGTTATCCACAGTGCATTCTGTCAGACAACGGGAGTCAGTTCACATCAAGGAAAGTGGCTGCAAATGATGACGGAATGGAGTGTGGAGCACTGGACCACCGCTATCTACAACTCAAGAGCCAATCCAATGGAATGACGGAACCAGGAGCTTAAAAGGATGTCTCCTGTCTTTATAACAATAAAATGGGCAAAGTAATGAAAACACACACAGAGGACAACATGGTTATTCTTCACAACAAATATCACAATCGTAGGACTTTACATACAGCCACAATCATCAACGGAAAATGCGTTTGAGTCAGCTGGCCGAGCAGTCTCTCTGATCGAGTCTGAAGAAAATGTTATAATTGCTGGGGATCTAAACTGCAGGCTAGACAAGCCAGACCATAAAAGCGAGTTAATCTTCAATCTAATGACAGAAGAGAATTTCAAACTAGTAAACAGCAAAGACCTTCTACCGTACTTTGCGCACAACGGTGCAAGTGTCATAGATCTAGTGTTTATCAAGGGAAGATCACTAAGCTCTATATCACAAGGTGGACTCTGGTCGTCGGCCAATACACCGCTCAGGAAGCACATTCCCATTAAGACATACATTGAAATCAAATCAACATTGAAGGCAACACAAAATACCAACACGGCACCCACACTGGTGAGAGAAATAGCTGAAAGCAGGATGGAGAATTTACGGAAGGGTATGGAGAAAGCGATGCACCACCTTAAAACCAACAACCTCAATCTTGCTGTGAAAACCATAGAAGACAGCATTAGGTCAGTCACCGTCCCCTATAAGAAAAGACATGCAAAGCCATGGTTTGACAAGGAATGCTATGAACTAAGACGTCTAACACTGCAAGCCCTCCATAAAGTGAGATATAGTGAGAAACAGAGGACATTAAAGAACACTCAATGAAACACAAATAGTACCAACTGACTCTAAAAGATAAAAAACGACATCATCAGGAACAAGAAGCAGAACAATTGGTCGAAGAAGCGAACAGAGACCTGTACGTTGTCTTAAAACGGAACAAAGTCCCTCATACCACGACAATACAAATGGACGTGTGGGAAAACCATTTCAATAATATTCTCAGTCTGAAGTGCACCACTCCAACCGCAAATGTATCAACACAAACAGGAAGTCAACCAAAGTTGCACCCAATCCCAATAAGGACTCATGAGGTGAAACTAGCCATATCAAAAACCAAAAGCAGGAAAGCTGCTGGTCCTGATGGGATCTACATTGAGCTTATCAAGGCAACCGAAGACGTACTCCTAGAAGTGTGGACTGAGTTATTTAACGTGTGTCTAGACAGCGCACAAATACCTGAATCTTGGAGGAAGTCCATGATAAAAGTAATCTATAAAGGAAAAGGAGATAACATGGACCCAAACTCATTTAGAGGCATTGCCCTAGAAAACAATGCTTTCAAGATCTTTATGAGAATAATCACAGACCGATTAGTGAGGGAAACGGACCCTGAACATCAGTATGGCTTCAAAAAACATCGCTCAACACTGCAGGCAGTAACGAACCTAATACGTGAAATAGAACAGGCCTTAAGATTTCCAAATGGAAAATACTATGCAGTATTCATCGACTACACAAAAGCCTTCGACACCCTAAACAGAAAAGTAGTGATTGAGAAACTAGCACAAATGATTGGAGAAACACACAGCATTACAGTCCTTCTGAAGAACATCCTAGAATACAACATAGTTAACATAAGTGATGGCATCTCTCTTTCTCAAGATATTTACTAGACCAATGGAGTAATGCAAGGTGACCCAATTAGTCCAACACTATTCAACACTGCAACTGCAGACGTATTGAAAATAGTAGAATTCAGTGAAACAGTATGACAACACATATATTCTGATGACATGGTAATTGGGTCATCCAACTTGGAAGACCTCCAGGAAGCAGTGAACAAGCTGGAAACATGGCAAGAAGGAAATGATCTGCAGATAAACGAATATAAGACAGTAATGATGATCTTCAGAAAAGGAGGAAGAGCTGCAAAAAAGGACAAAATTACATTTCAGAACAGAGACTTAAACATAATGAATTCCTTCAAATACCTTGGAATAATCTTACAAACAACAATCAACTCCTACAGAATGCACATAAAGGAAAGGACAACAACAGTCATCAAAGCGATATATAGAATTAAAGATCTCCAAAAAATTTATTTAAAAACAGCACTAGAGTTATTTCATGCTGCAATAAGCCCAATTGCCACTTATGGCATTGACATTATTTGGGAAAAGTTATCTCTGGCTGACCTTAGGGCTCTAGAGAAATTAAAAGCCAGATTTCTGAAGCGAGTATTAGGTGTGCCTACGAACACCAAGGTAAGTAGACTATTATAAGGTAGGCCACTCCCGCCCGTTCAGCGGAGAATTTACCCACACTGCTTTGCGCGCTATGACGTCATGTGGCGGATAACTGAGGCCCCGGCAGACTTACGAGTGAGTGAAAAACAAGGTAACTAGTGAGTGTGTGCGTGAGGAACCAGTAAAAAGGAAGCATTGTGAGAAAAGCTGTCATCCACGAGTAAAATAACAGTAATTGTGCAGTTGCAAATTGCAACAATTATGGCCGCAAGACGAGTGGTATAATGTATCATCGTTTCCCAAAGATGCAGTGACACAGAGAGAATGGTTATCGCGGTGTAAAGCGTGCCGATGAAATCAACGTGAACAATGCACGTATATGCTCAGCTAATATCCTTCTGGAGGATTATGAGCGTGATTTAAAGAATGAGCTGCTCGGTTTACCGCTAAATAAGAAACTAAAAGCAAATGCAGTCCCATCACAGCATTTACCAAATTGGCACGGAGAAGTACGTACAGCTGAATGTGGCACGAATAGCGAAGCAGTCGAAGAGGTAAGGATGCTAAAGATTTTTCTACATAAGTACTGTTGAACTGATTAACCTTGATTTACAGTATTCATCTGTTAACTTTTATCTTCTCGAATGACTTTTGTTTTATTCATAGGTAGTTATGATTCCTCATTTGTTAGAAATAAAACAGCCGACCTCGTTGGTGTAGTAGTAGCGTTATTGACTACTATCCCCGAGGTTCCGGGTTCGATCCACGATCCCGCCAAGTAATTTAATCTGGCATGGGGAATTGGTACAGGGTCCCACCAGCCTCGTGAGGTCATTCGGTGGATTAGGACACGTAGAACATCATCGGCGTCCAAGTATAAGACCCACGAGGTTACATGTGTTACGTTACTCAGAAACAGAACAGGAAACCTGGAACTGTGGCAATTACCTACCTTATTTCTTACAAGTTGCTCTTTTTTCCTTTTAGGCTGTACATGATCATGTTCAACGGCATCAAAGTAGAGAACAATTGCAACCACGGTGTCTATATCCCCGAAGAAAAGAAAACTGGACCAAGTCACAAATACAGAGCCCATCTGTGAACTCTCTGATATGAGACTAAAGGACGAAGAAATTCAAAGACTGAAAACCGAAATAGAAGTCCTAAAGAAGAAAAATGCAGTCCAAGAAATCGCCTTAAAAAAGTGTGATGCAGCCCTGAAAAAGGCCAAAGCTGTAAGGCAAATGTTGCCAAACAAGAGAAAATTATCCAGAACTCTGAAAGAATGTGTTGTAAGGAAGAAAGTGGAAAGTGTGCTGTCTAAGTGTTTCACTCCCGAACAAATTCGCTGCTTGTTACGAGGGAGATGGAGCTCCGAGGATATTGCCAACGCACTGACTTTAAAGGCCCTTTCTCGAAAGTCTTATACCTATTTAAGAAAGCGCACCATTCCTTTGCCGTGTCGTGCTACGCTTCAGAATTGGACTACGAATTTTAAGTGCAGTCCGGGTGTTTCGGAAAAAGGTCTGTCAATTTTGAAAGTTAAGGCCCGTACATTTAGCGAGTTAGAGAAGAAAACTGTGTTGTACTTTGACAAAATGAGCATTGATGGCCTATCTGCTATGATGCCTCGGAAGACAGGATTTTAGGATCTCATAGCAATGTTCAAGTTGTGATGATTCGCGGTTTGTGTAAATCTTGGAAGCAACCACTTTATTACGATTTTGATGTGACAATGAACAGCAAATTGCTCCAAGATATAATAATGAGAGTTGAAGATTTAGGGCTACATGTCGTGGTGGTAATGTGTGATATGGGGAGAACGAATTCAAAAGTGTTGAACGAACTCTGCGTCAACACATCCAAACCTTTTTTCATAAATCCAACGAACAAGGAAAGAAAGATCTGGGTTTTTTATGACGTGCCTCACTTACTGAAGCTCCTTCGAAACCATTTTTTAGATGAGGGTGTAGTTTTGCCTGATGGAATTGAGATAACGGGGAAGATAATTGAGGACGTATTAGATAGCCAGAAAGGTGATTTATCTATTATGCATCACATATCAGAAGCTCATATCAGTGTCACAGGTCGAGCGCAACAGAATGTAAGAATGGCTAAAGCATTGAAGTATGTTCTACGTAAGGAACGCGAGAGCATTTTCTTTGAATTAGTGAATGATGTTTTTGATGTTCTGAATTCTTGAGTTCCCTTTGACCATGGTGCACCTCTCTGTAGCGGATTTGGTCTCAATCTGCCGAGGCAGGAGAATACATTAAGAAGGTTCATGGACGTTTGCCGTGGCATGCGCTTTGGAAGTAGAAAAGGTTTGTTGCCGTTTCAAAAGGGATTTCTCATCTCCATCACATCACTTCTGAGACTATTTTAAGAAATCAGAGAAGAGAATGGAAGATACATCCTAACATCTCGATTAAATCAAGACTGTCTAGAAAATTATTTTTCGAGAATTCGAGGTCTTGGTGCCTTTTATAACAACCCTACAGCACTTGAGGTGAAACACAGGATTTGGCTTCTTATCTTAACAGGAAACTCAAATGACATACCCTTATCAGCAAGTACATCAGTTGCTGAAGAAAGAAACAGTACAGCTGTGGCAGACGTTGAAATACGGGATGAGGAAACAGATGAGGAATTCTTCAAATTCATAAGTAGTGAACTGTGCATTGAAGTAACAGAAAAAAGCCCAGCGACTATTATACGTACTTATTTTCACTTATTAAGTGACTGTGAAGGAACAAGTAAGTTAAGAAGTAGATTACTGAGTGCCGAACATCGGAAACTATTGGGAAGAGGGGATGAGCAGGCTATTTTAAGATGGATTATCAAGCAGTGGGAAAATGGGGGCGAGTTGAACAGGTATCTATGTGCGGTAAAAAAGTCCTTTGAGAACAAACTGAATGAAGCAGAGTAAGAGGGTGGACACAGGGATATGTGATTGGAGTAGTGAAGTATGTCTAGGGTAAGCGTGTTTAATAATTTGGCACTGGATGGAGATTGTATGACAAAATTAATGGTGAGGGGACTACCGGTGTTGGGTACATAGTTGAGTGGGTGGAGTTGGGTAAATGAGGTGTTATTTTGCAAAGGTAGTGGAGTTTTTGTTTGTGATATGGCAGGATGGAATGTAATTGCTGACTATCGTTATTTTGGTATTGATTGGGAGTAGGTCAGGGAAGAACGAATGTGACGAAAGTTGCTGAGTGCATAAGGACACGTGATGAGTGTACTGAAAAGAGGAGTTGGTGACTTCTACAGCTGAAATGATCTTGTATCGGATATGTTTAGTATGTTAGGGTAGTTAAGAAGTATTTCGTTCAGGTAGCCAGTTAGTATATAGATCTTCAGTTTATTATTATTATTATTATTATTATTATTATTATTATTATTATTATTATTATTATTATTATTATTATTATTATTATTATTATTATAATAGATGTGGATAGGTGCAGTTTTCTCACGATTTATGTACAGAAAGTGATGGCAAGGAGTAGTTGGTAAGAGAGAGCAGGACATCCCCGGAAGAGGAAGGGTAGGAACCGGGCCTACCCATTACAAATAAAAGATATATATGTGGAACAAAGAGGAGAGATGCGGGGTGCAGTAGGAGAGCGGTTACAGCCTCACAAGGTCGGCCACTATTGGAATGGTGAGAAAGCTGCACTGTCATCTGGTAGGGATGGTTGGGGGCGTCTTACGAGCCCCACGGATAGGGCCGGTTGTGTCATCATGGGAGGGCGGTCATTTTCTCACCAGAGATGATGACATGGCTGGACAATCAGTCGTTTATTTTTATTTTTTATCCAGCGGTGTCGATGGGCGTGGCATGTAGGGACTGAGGATGACTACTGTGGTGATCCTCCCTAGGGAGTGTCACGTTTCAGGAGTATCTGATGGACCTCATGGCATGCCCTGAGAGTCTCATGTTGCTTTTTTTTTCTTTGTTCCTTTTTCCTGATTTTGTAAGTTTTAAAATTATTATTATCTTTTTATTGTGAACATGTATTTCGGGCTGAATGCCTGTTATGTTCAAGAATAAATACAAATACACTATTATACGTAGTTCTGACATTGAAGACATTAAAGAAGACGAAGAAGAGTTACTGAGTAAAGTCCACGAGTTAGGGCAGAACTATTCTAATAATGAGGACATTTCTCCCGATACTCTCCAGTACATGGTGGGCTACCTCGCATTTAAATGCTGAGCGATTGATAAATCCTGGGGTTCACGAACTGAAATGTGTCCGATTCCTGGGGCAAGTTCTAATTCCTGGATATCTACTGTTTCTTGAGGGGGCCTTTTTTCTCTGACAAAAGATTGGGTGAACACAGTCAAACAGTTCGAAATTATATTTGCTGGTTTACATGGACATGACAGTTCGAAGTGTGACAAAGTGATTTAAACTTTGTCTTCAGTTATTAAATCAAAGTTTCCTCAGGTGCATGAAAATATAATTCATTTGTATACAAGGACGAGGACATTTATTCGCATCAGGCATTTGAATAAGGAAAGGCAGTTGCAAGCAACAAAGAAATATGCCGCAAAGAAGAATCTGATGTGGACTGCATCTCTGCCAGTAAAATAATGAAGATACCCTTCACTCTCCTGCATACAGGTATGTTCGGTTTATGACAAATTAAATTAAATTAATGCATGGTGGCCGTGGAACTTGTTCAATTGTATATAGTACCGTATTAATTTAGCAAGCTATGTATTTGTGTTTATTTTACACATTTTAAAACATGTGAATTACGAAAGTAGTACGTTCTCGCAACCTACACAGCATGCACTGTCTCAAGGCTATCCGCCTGTTGACGTCACGCGACAGCGACCAATGGCAGCTTCCATTGCCGGACTGGCCCCCCTGTACGAACACAAAGTCCAGGTTAGTGCACGAACTTTGTAAAGAACCATTCTATATCGAAGATCTAAGAATCAATCTAGTTCTGCCATTCACAAGACAAAGCGCAGAGATAATTGAAGAGAGAAGAATGAAACAAGCCCAAATCGAGCTCGAATTCCATGCCACCGACGCCATGCTGGAGCGAAAATGAACAGAAGCGAACTGCGAACAGTGACATGTAGTTACAAGAATGGCAGTCCATGGCTTCCACCATAAGCTATGTGCGACTAAGCGATTCCATGAGGTGAATGACGAGTGTGTGTGCTCTCTATGTGAGGAAGTGTGTGATCGCTACCACATACTTAATTGCAAAAAAAAGAACAAGATCAATCAATGAATACAGTAAAGACAATTAACTATTAAACTCTTTGCACATTTGTGCGCATTTCACTTATCATTTAAAAAAAAAAAGGATGCTAGGGTTGATGTAAGTGTAATCGACTAGTATAACTTGGAAATAATTCTCTAAACCCACTGGTAAATATTAAGCTTGATTATCATCATCATCATCATCATCATCATTATTATTATTATTATTATTATTATTACTTGTGAGGTGTAGCTATGAAGTTGTTTATGTCTGTTAGTATTATTATTATTTTTGTAGTTATGAATGGACTTCATATGTTATAAATTGTGGTCTATCATGTACTATTTGTGTGTTGTAACAAAATATGTGAGGTTATGTCAAGACATGGCTGCTTTATGTATATTAATATGACTGTATTTAATGTAAGAACACATAACTAATAGTATATCATTTATTGTTACCTGTAAATATTATGTATAAATCCAATGTAATGTTGTGCAACACAGGGTAGTAGTCCAGAACAAAGCACATTTGTCATGAGAGGTTTATAGAATGTTCGATCCATTTGTGCATAGGTTACTGGAGACTCAAGAAGATTCGAGAAAAATATGTTGGTTCATACTTTTCTAGAAGCCTGGCCAGGCAATGTTATGTTAAGAGGCAGTCTTTGGAGATGGTGTAGAGTTCTTAGTGAGAGTTGCTAGTCAAAGTCTTTAGTCAAGTGAACTCATGTTGTGACTTTTTTGTGTTGGCAATTGCTTGACATGGTAATGTAGCAGTCAAATGTTAGTCAAAATGGTGGTTCATTAATGTGTGTGTAATGTGTATATAATTTGGAAATAAAATAGTGTACACAATTGACAACATCCCATGTGGGCATCTTTGTGGTTACAATAGGGTCCTTCATCCAGAATGTGGTACCTTAAAAGTTTGATATAGTGAGACATGTCTGCAAAAACCCATACTTTCCTTTCAGAGTCTGCAGGATTAATAAAATATGTGTTCTCTATCGATGTTTAGAGCTCATTCCATAGTGTCCCACAGCCTTCCAAATCAGAAACAATGGCTAATATTTCAATTTCTGAAGATTTTAGAATGGTGTGTGTGTGATAAAGATATATACAAAAATGACACAAAAGTCAGAAGCTAGCAAAGTAGTTGGAATGGATCAGATTTCTGGGGATATAGTGCCATACCTGAAATATTTATTTGATTACTCTTTGCATGAAGGAGCTATACCAAATGAATGGAGAGTTGTTATAGTAGCCATAGTGTACAAAGGAAAGGGTGATAAACATAAAGGAGATAATTACAGGCAAGTCAGCTTGACATGTGTTGCTTGTAAGTTCTGGAAAAAATTCTTTCTGATTATACTAGACATGTTAACAAAATTACTAATTGGTGTGATAGAGGGCAGTTCAGGTTTATGAACAGTTACTCCAGTGAGCCTCAGTTTGTAGGATTCCAGCCAGATATAGCAGATATTTTAGATTCAGAAAGTCAATTGGACTGTATCACTATTGACCTATCCAAGGCTTTTGATAGGTTGTTCATGGGAGGATACTGATGAAAATGTGGCGTATTGAACTAATAAAAAAGCAGTTGAATGGTGGGCCAAATTTTGAGAAATGGAACTCAGAGAATGTACAAGGTGCGTTCCATAAATAATGCGACCAAATTAATAAAAAATCATTTATTGAATATATTCATACAAATAATAAAAAAACTTCAAATTAGCACCCTCTTGCATCAATACACTTCTGGAGGCGGTGTTTCCATGCCTGGAAGGCATCCTGGAAGGCCTTTTGCGGAATGTCCTTTAGATAAAAATCATTGTTATCCGTATTGAAGATACTGAATGTAGGATGCTAAAGGGTTTGTTGTGTCACCTATTCAATACATATAAAATTTAAACATTTAGGAATTTATTATTAATTCCATTTGAGGCATGTTTCGCCCTTCATTGAGGGCATCATCAGTCAAATTACCTCAAGGCAAAAATCAGGTACCTGATTAGTGATTAAATTATAAACATTAAGATACATTACAATGGGAAAATTAAGCAACCAAGAAAAACTTGTTCACAGGTGATACAGTTAAACAATATAAGTTTATAGACATAGCAGTCGGCACCAATGCATAAAATCACTGGGTATTTTGGCAGAGTCCAGCAGTGGTGTTCTGAAGAATAACTGATGCACTCATTGAAAATCGTAGAAAATTATAAAGTTTATACAAATATTTACATTAAAACAGTCAGGGAAGAAAGGGTATAGAGTATCTGGCGTCAATGTTCGTAACATTAATTACTGCCGTTGGTTGAACGATTACAGGTTGACAGGGTAACTATACAGTAAATTTACAATATCCAATTGAACAGTTGAGAAATCATGTATATACATGTATTTACAAGAGAGCAGCTTGGTGAGAGAGGGTGTAAAGATGTCTAGCATCAAGTGCGTCCCATTGTTTTAGTTGTTGGATGATGATTGCAGCATTAACACATTCAAACTGCACCGTGTACTCAGTGACACCCAATGAGTCTCCGTCCACGCCGACCAAATTCACCGCACTGAACCCGGCACTTCAACTAGACAACTTTCAGCTTGACTACGATTACAGAACCTCATTTGACATTCTAAAAATAAAAAATAAAACTATGGAATATTTTCCCTGCCCCCTGTGATTATAAACTAAGGTTGGACTCTGTATATTACTGATGTTTGCCTGGTGTGGAAATGAGAAACCACGGAAAACCATCTTCAGGGCTGCCGACAGTGGGGCTCGAACCCACTATCTCCCGAATACTGGATACTGGCCGCACTTAAGCGACTGCAGCTATTGAGCTCGATCAATGAAGAGCAAAAGCGCAATTGTGTGAAAATATGTCAGCACCTACTGGACCGTCATGCTAATGAAGGTGAAACATTTCTGAAACGAATCATCAGTGAAGATGAAACATGGGCTCACCATTTCAAACCAGAGAGCAAACATCAGAGCATGGAATGGAAGCATCCTGGATCCCCAGTCAAAGAGAAATTCAAAAGTCAATCTTCAGCAGGAAAAGTGATGCTCACAGTGTTCTAAGAGGCCGTCGATTCAGCTCTGATCAAGAGGTGAAGGAAGCGGTGCATACGTGGCTTGCTGTGCAACCAAAAACCTTTTTTGTAGAGGATATCAGAGAGCTTGTGAAATGGTGGACCATGTGCATTGAAAAGCAGGGTGACTATGTTGAAAAATGATATCAATAAAAAGTGAGTACTCTTTTTGTAAGAAATTATAAAAATTGATTGGAGACACTTACTGACTAGCCCTTGTATTTCTGTTGACTGAGTCCTCACTGTAATTTCAGTGCAAAAAATATAATAGTTTTTCTGTCGCTTTTCTAGAGAGAAAAGAACAATATATTTGTAACCAGTTTCCAGTGGTTACACAACACACAGCTAAGAAAAGGGGGAAAAAATCAAATTACACGCCACTTTAAAACCTTAGCACACCATAAAACATCAGATGAACTGCGCTAATAGAAACAAACATCAGGTTGGGCAACGTGACAACTATAATAAAGGAATGTGGAGCTGGCCTGGGAAGCCTACCAGGGCCATTGGGATACGAAAGTTGTGGGTTTCCAGAAAAATCAACGGTGATCCCTTGATTCAAGATATTATTTTCCAAAACAAACATTACAAAGAAAATTCCGAACAAAATTTATCTATCCAAACAATCCAGTCACATGATTCCCAAAACTCAAATTAAATGTAGTTTGCCAAGAGCTTTGCTTTTAGGTCAAGAAGTTAACTAAAGATATCTTAACATAATGCAACTTCTACCATACAATTTTGAGGTTAAGGTGAACCACAGGATACAAATACAATATAAAATGAAAGTTAACGTGCTATCTGACAATCGTGCCACATAATGGAAATAGAGGTAAATCAGAAACATTTAAACTTGGTGCAGAGGCCAGTTCAACTTGCTCCCACACCAAAAACACTTCTGATGTGGGGCAGTGGAAAACTAGCGTGCATAAAGTGACATGGACTTATTAGAGGCAAACACCGAAGGAAATTAAATCAATCTACAAATTACATGCTTTGCAAAACAAAGGCAAGGAGAATGCTTTGGAAGCAAACAGGCAGGCCCAGCTGAAAAGCTAAGGCATTTGAAGTAATTGAGCGGCGAGTCTGGGCGAGTAAGGTAAACTCCTATGTGAAAATACAAGCGAACATTAAATATAAATTAAGGTGGGACTGAGCCCATCCCGGGAGGGAGGATTTGCCGACGTGCATCTGCTGGACTGACGAGAAAATGAATGACCACGAAATCTTGCCTCACTCTCTTAAAAAGGCAAGGCTGGTGTAATTACCGAGCGACCAATCAGAGCACAGGAGGTTTCCCATAGCCACCCAGATCCACCAATCAAAACTCTTGATCGAGTTGCGATGTTTTCACAATACTCCAGAACATTGGCAGACACTAATGGTGAACTTTCTGCCTTCCTGAATTAGTGAAGACATGCTTCTAGAATAGGGAACATGCATGATCCGGGGTTTTAATTAAAAATATGCTAATCTGATTCAAAATTTCATGCAGAATTCAAAAATGTGATCAGAATGTACAAACAATAACTCCAAACATGATAAAAATCTACGAAAATGTCACGTCACGCAAGTACGCGATCTCATTGGTCTGACGTCATCGTACAGGTTGACTGAATTAGCAGACGAAATAACACATTGTGTGCTGTGAGAAGCAGGATACAATTCGCGTATTGCTACTTTACGTTAGTGTCTGGTATGGTTAAATTCGAGGTCTATACATTGGATAATAATCTGAGTGGTATATTTTAGACTTAAAATGAATCCTGCGGAGACAGTGAGGCAGAAAACTTATAAATGGTGTAGAGTTCCGATGTGCAATAGCACATCGCATACCATACCAAACAAATTGTTTATAAACGTTCCAAAGACGCTAAAAGAAATGGATTTTGGTGAGCCGGAGAAATGGTGGTGATACATCGGAAAAGTCTACAGTTTATTTTTTTGAAGATTTTTTTTTTTTTTTGCTAGGGGCTTTACGTTGCACCGACACAGATAGGTCTTATGGCGACGATGGTATAGGAAGGGCCTAGGAGTTGAAAGGAAGCGGCCGTGACCTTAATTAAGGTACAGCCCCAGCATTTGCCTGGTGTGAAAATGGGGAAACCACGGAAAACCATCTTCAGGGCTGCCGATAGTGGGATTCGAACCTACTATCTCCCGGATGCAAGCTCACAGTCGCTTTTGAAGATTTTAACGTAAGATTAATTTGTTTGAATTTTCAAATCACTTTTCCATGTCAGCTGTTCTAGTGGTAAAACTTTAAATTTTAATGTATGATGCTTTATTTAAATGCTTCAATTACATCTTGGAATATGAAAGTAATAAACAGTGCATTAAATAATGCTGATTATTAAAGTATTCTCCAAACCTAACCTATGTTTTGGGTGATACATGTCTAGATAATAAATCAATAGGGTTATGAACCATTTTGACAGCTCTAATTCTACCAATATATCTTGGCATGGGACAGTTATGTATGTCTTTATTGAAGAGCTTAATTGGTAAAGAAATTTAGGCTATATCTAAATACTCTATGATGTAACAAAGAATAGGCGTGTGCATCATGAAAGGAAACAACGTGAATTTAACAAATGTATAACTCTACACAAAACCAATGCTTGTCTGTTACGGTCTTATAAGTTAACAATGCTCAATTATAATAATTATCATAATATTAATGAAATAAACAACATAATTGCACACAGGTGAAAATAGTGATATAGGTGTTTAAAATATCCAACTTAGCCTAAGTTTTAGGTTATACAAGCCAAGTCAATAAACCGAAGGGTAAAAATACCGCGCGAGTTGGCCGTGCGGTTAGGAGCGCGCAGCTGTGAGCTCGCATCCGGGAGATAGTGGGTTTTGAACCCCACTGCCGGCAGCCCTGAAGATGGTTTTCCGTGGTTTCCCATTTTCACACCAGGCAAATGCTGAGGCTGTGCCTAAGGCCACGGCCGCTTTGTTCCCATTCCTAGGCCTTTCCTGTCCCATCGTCGCCATAAGACCTATATGTGACGGTGTGACGTAAAGCAAACAGCAAAAAAAAAAAAGGAAAAGTCACGGCACCCAAACACATTCCTGTATTGAGCGACTAAAATGTCACCAGGACACTTTTCTTTCCTGATATGCTCAGCTTGTTAAAAGCCAAATGTAATTAATGTTATTGGCTTCACGCCCCGCTAACTACTTCTACGATTTTCGGAGACGCCGATGTGCAGGAATTTAGTCCTGCAGGAGTTCTTTTACGTGCCAGTAAATCTACCGACACGAGGCTGACGTATTTGAGCACCTTCAACTACCACCGGACTGAACCAGGATCGAACCTGCCAAGTTGGGGTCAGAAGGCCAGCACCTCAACAGTCTGAACCACTCAGCCCGACTTGTGAAAACTAGATGAAGTCATATTTATCTTTATCATGTTTAACTTTTTCCCTCCACAAAGATATTTAATTCTCTTTCATGGGCACCGGAAGTGGGTAGGCCAGCTGTCCCAACCATAAATATATATTTTTTTGGGAATTATAGATTATAGTACTATGATCTTTCTTTCCTTCTTTCTTTCTTTCTTAATCAGTTTATCCTTCAGGGTTGGTTTTCTCTCGGACTCAGCGAGGGATTTCACCTCTACCACTTCAAGGGCAGTGTCCTGGAACGTGAGACTTTGAGTATGGTGATGAAACTGGTGAGGAGGGCCATTACCTCGCCCAGGCGGCCTCACCTGTTATGCTCAACAGGGGCCATTTGGAGGATGGGAGGATTGGAAGGGATAGACAAGGAAGAGGGAAGGAAACGGCCGTGGCCTTAGATGCCTGGAGGAGAAGTAGGAAAATACGAAAAACCACTTCGAGGATGGCTGAGGTGGGATTCGAAACCCTTCTACTCAGTTGACCTCCCGAGGCTGAGTAGACCCCGTTCCAGCCCTCGTACTATTTGTTTTCAACTTTCATGGCAGAGCCGGGAATCTAAACCGGGCCTCCGGGAGTGGCACATATTAACCACTGCACCACAGAAGCGGACTAGTACTATAATGCTACCTATATGTTTATGTTAGTGCTGAAATCCGATTTCTTACTTTACTAATGCTGAAAGCCCGAAAATGTAATGTTATTCTTTAATAGGGGAATCAGTCTAGAAGGGAATGTTGAAAGTGATGTGATATCTATCCAGGTTCGTTGTTATCCTAATACTATGGGTTACAGTACACTGCACGTATATAAAAGACGCCACTTACAAACTTGCTTGTTATCCGCGAATTTCTGCGGCCACAAAAGTCACATTTTTCAAGAATGATGACATCTACACATGGTAGATAGTCTGACTGTGCTGTTTTGAACCTTTCTTCTGTCATTTCGAAGTTATTCGCGATTATGAATAATAAACAATCAGCTTTTAGCAACGGCTGATGCACAACGGCTGGTAGAGCTCCATGCGGTACTGGATCGTGACGTCACAGCGCGCCGCTTACGTCAGAGGCCGTTTCACTCGCCTTGCGGAAAGGCACTATTAAATATTTTTTTAATGGTAGAAAACAAGGCAACATACCACAATGTAATACGTTTACGTACTATTTCATTGGTGTACTTTTCAAAAAAAATATTTTTGAAAATGATGCATGTTCCCAATTGACAGGGGCTAACACACCCTGTTCCAAAAGTCTGCATCACAAAATTTCCGAAACGTTACAAGATATCACTTAACCATAATGATTTACAATCTAGTAGTTACTTAGGTAGATGAAGGGAATTCAAATAAAATATTCTACAATAATATTTTACACCATACAGTAAACATTCACTAAAAGAAATTCTCCACGGGTCTCAATATTAATATATTATGATAAAAATTTATTACACTGTCCTAATTCAAAAAATATAGTGAAGATTTACCTGTGCATGTAGAGAAACAGAAGAAGTACAAGGTCATAAAGAGCATAATTGTCTCTTCGCTCAATGCCAAGTATACGTGGTGGATAAAAGGGTTTGACATCCGCAGCTCGTTGATTCCACGGCAATATATCAAATTGAAACAAACATTTTATCACAACAATTACCTGTAAAAACATTGAAATAAATAACAATTGCTAACTATCTTTTCAAAATAATTTTCCTCTTATACAAAATAAATGTCTAATTATGGAGTGTATACTTTTCCAGCCCATAAAATTATCCTTCCTTGAGTACATAGATGAGACTGGTTCAAAAAAACCTGATATTTGAAAATACCATGCAAATGTCAATTCTTAGCAATTTTCAATAAGCGGCATTGTATAGTGGTAATCCTTCCTAAGTAACTAGCCATTTTCCACGCAAATCTGAGAAAATAAGTTATTATTGAGCAGCTGTTAGTTAGGCAGTGTATTGAGTATATGATGCAATTGTTGTGATGTCTGTAAATTACAAGCAGCATAACAACATTTGCTTCTGTTTCAAACTGGGAAAACCATTTATGGAGTCTTACTGAATGACCATAGTGGTGTGGAAAAAATTTGCAGAGACCAAGAAAAGTGGGGCAGGTCAGATTGAATGTGAAAGTGTTGTCGACAGTCATTTTTTGGCATCAACGGTATTGTGCACCCTAAATTCCTACTTGAGGGTCAAATGGTGAACTGCTGTTATTATCATTATTACAATCAGTGATAGAGCTATTCTAGCCACTTCATACTGGACCACTTTCAACATTTGAGGATACTTGGATATCATCATCATCATCATCATCATCATCATCATCATCATCTGGAAGTGTCCGACTCCTTGGCTGAATGGAATCCCTATGGTTCAGAGGGTCCTTGGTTTGATTGCTGGCCAGGCTGGACATTGTAACCTTAAATAGTTACTTCCTGTTGCTCTGGGATTGTGTATTTCTATTGTCCCCAACATTCCTGCAACTCACACACCACATAAAACATGCAGTTCCCATGCACAGAAGATGACACCCACCCTCATTGGAGGGTCTGCATTACAAAGACTGGACCAGGTAAGGAATAACCATACAAAATAACAGTAGAAGTCCGTTTAGTGAGAATTCATAATGGCGAAAAATTTACTTGCTATAATGGATTGTCATTATATCAGATTTTTCATAAAACTCGGGAAAAATCCCATATGAAAAGGTAATCAGTTTGTTCAAAATGTGCGTTTTTGTGGATGATATCCACACTACAGCTTGTTCGTTTGTTATTCTTCAAAATCTGATACTACGTGAAATTGTGTTTAATTTCATTCTGACAAAATTATAGTATCACTCCAGAATCCTCTGTGGTCGGTCAGTTGGTACAACAATATCTCTAATTAGTGTTTTATGACATCACCAACATGTACCCAAGTATCCCCCACACAAAAGACTATAGATATAATAGAAACAAATTTGAAAAACAAGGCAGATTAAGCTTCTTAGAAATAGAAGAATTCACAAATATATTAAAGTTTGCCCTCATTAATAATTATTTTAGCTTTCATGACACCATCTATAAACACCAGGGTCTTCCAGTGGAGTCACCAGCCTCGGAATTTTAGTGGAAAATTACTTAGACTAACTTGAACATACAAAGATTAATAACATAAACAACATATATTTTTGGTGCAGATTTGTGGATGATATATTTACCATAATAGATGGGCGATCTACTAATGGTAACATCATCTTGGACCAAATTAACTAACTGGATCAACACATAAAATTTGCCATGGAAACAGAAGTGAACCAAACTCTAAATTATCTTGATATATCTGTTACCAGACATGATAACCACCTGTCTTACAATATATAATGAAAGACAACTCAAACATCAAATACCATAAACCATGACTTCCCCCACCCAAACACCCACAAAGAGCTTCTTATTATAACATGATATACAAGGCTTTCAACGTCAGCAAGAGAGTAAGACACACAATAAACTCTAATACAAATTTCACAGACATTCTCTAACACTACATATTTCTTTTTCATTGTCCGGCTCCATGGCTAAATGGTTAGCATGCTGGCCTTTGGCCACAGGAGTCCTGAGTTTGATTCCAAGTAGGGTTGGGAATTTTAACCATCATTGGTTAATTTTGCTGGCACGAGGGCTGGGTGTATGTGTTGTCTTCATATTAAATCAAAAGACCTGCACGTGGCAAGCCAAACATGTCCTCAGACACTCCCAGCACTAAAAGACATACGCCATTTAATTTTTTTTCTTTCTAGATATCCCATATTGCACACAGAGATGTCAACAGCTCACAAATAAATTAATTCAACTTATTTACGAGATGTTCTCTTCTAACTGCAAATGCAATACTCATAAGACGACAAGAACTTTCATACAAATGTGCATCCGTTCTTTTACATACATACATACATACATACTTACATTATCATTATAGACTGTTATGCCTTTCAGCATTCAGTCTGCAAGCCTCTGTGAATTTACTATGTGTTGCCACAATCCTCTACTTGCAACTAGTGCTGTGGGCTCATTTAGTTCTATACCTCTTATCTTTAAATCGTTAGTGACTGAGTCTAACCACTGTCATCTTGGTCTCCCTCTACTTCTCTTACCCTCCATAACAGAATCCATTATTCCCCTAGGTAACCTATCCTCCTCCATTCGCCACACATGACCCCACCACTGAAGCCGGATTATGCGTACAGCTTTATCCATAGGGTTCATTCCTAAATTAGCCTTTATCTCCTCATTCCAAGTACCCTCCTGCCATTGTTCCCACCCATTTGTACCAGCAATCACTCTTGCTACTTTCATGTCTGTTACTTCTAACTTATGAATAAGATATCCTGAGTCCACCCAGCTTTTGCTCCCGTAAAGCAAAGTTGATCTGAAAACAGACCAATGTAAAGATAGTTTCGTCTGGAAGCTGACTTCCTTCTTACAGAATACTGTTGATCGCAACTGTGAGCTCACTGCATTAACTTTACTACAACTTGATTCAATCTCACTTACTATATTGCCATCCTGGGAGAATACACAGCCTAAATACTTGAAATTATCAACCTGTTCTAGCTTTGTATTGCCCATCTGACATTCAATTCTGTTGAATTTCTCACCTACTGACATAAATTTACTCGTCGAAAGGCTAATTTTCATATGCTTTCTCTAGATCTACGAAACATAAACACAACTTCCTATTCCTCGCGTACCATTTTTCAATTACTTGGCGCATACTGATAATCTGATCCTGACAGCCCCTCTGTGGTCTGAAACCTCACTTGCTTTTGTCCAACTTCCTCTCAACTACTGATCGCACCCTCCCTTTCAAGATGCCAGGGAATACTTTGCCTGGTATACTAATCAATGAGATACCTCGATAGTTGTTGTAATCCTTCCTGTTCCCTTGCTTATAGATAGGTGCAATTACTGCTTTTGTCCAATCTGAAGGTACCTTACCAATACTCCATGCTAATCTTACTACTCTATGGAGCCATTTCATTCCTGCCTTCCCACTATACTTCACCATTTCAGGTCTAATTTCATCTATTCCTGCTTTTTCTGACACTGGATTTTATTTACCATCTTTTCCACTTCCTCTAGCATAATTTCACAAACATCATTTTCCTCCTCCCCATGAGCTTGGCTGTTCACAACACCACCAGGGAAGGTTTCCTTTTATGTTGAGAAGATTTTCAAAATATTCCTTCCACCTCTCCAGTGATTCCCTGGGATCTATTATGAGTTCACCTGAATTACTCAAAACACTGTTCATTTCCCTTTTCCCTCCCTTCCTAAGATTCTTTATTACTGTCCAGAAAGGTTTCCATGCTGCTTGATCTAGCCTTTCCAGGTTATTACCAAAATCTTCCCAAGACTTCTTTCTGGATTCAACAACTATTTGTTTCGCTCTGTTTCTTTCATCTATGTACAAATCCCTGTCCTCTTCGGCCCTTGTTTGGAGCCATTTCAGATAAGCCTTCTTTTTTCATTTACAAGCTGCTCTCATTTCATCATTCCACCAAGATGTTCACCATTACCTATCTTTACAAACAATTGTTCCTAGGCATTCCCTTGCTGTTTCTACTACAGCATCCCTATATGCCACCCATTCTCTTTCTATATCCTGAACCTGCTTACTGTCCACTGTTTGAAACTTCTCACTGAATATATCCATGTACTTCCGTCTAATTTCCTCATCTTGGAGATTTTCTACCCTTATTCGTTTGCAGACAGATTTCACTTTCTCTACCCTAGGCGCAGAGTTACTTAGTTCACTACAGATCAGATAGTGGTCTGTATCATTGAAAAATCCCCGGAAAACTCGTACTTTCCTAACAGATTTCCTGAATTCAAAGTCTGTTATGGATCTGGTACCCCTAGCCTCTCACGTGTAGCGGTGAATAGCCTTATGCTTGAAGAATGTATTCATAACTGCTAAACCCATACTAGCACAGAAGTCCAGCAAACGCTTCCCATTTCCATTAGCTTCCATATCTTCTCCACATTTACCAATCACCCTTTCGTATCCTTCAGTTCTACTTCCAACTCTCGCATTGAAATCGCCCATTAGCACTATTCTATCCTTGCTGTTGACCCTGACCACGATGTCACTCAATGCTTCATAAAACTTGTCAACTTCATCCTCATCTGCACCCTCGCATGGTGAATACACTGCGACAATTCTTGTCCTAATTCCTCCAATTGCCAAATCTACCCACATCATTCGCTCATTTATGTGTCTAACGGAAACTATGTTGCGTGTAATAGTATTCCTGATAACAGCCCTACCCCATACTCTGCCCTTCCCTTTCTAACACCCATCAAGTACACTTTATAATCACGTATCTTTTCCTCGTTATCTCCCCTTACCTGAATATCACTTACTTCTAGCACATCCAGATTCATCTTCTTTGCCAGTTCTACTTTCTTTCTTCCATAGGCCCCATTAATATTGATAGCTCCCCATCGAATTCCATTTCGTTTGCCAAGTTGTTTCCAAGGAGTTCCTCGCCTGTCAAATCGGAGTGGGACTCCATTACTCCCATAGGTCCGAGGCTCGCTTAAAATGTTCTGAGCTCGGTAAATTCATGAAGCAGGATGCTACCCTACTTACACATAGTCCAAGTGAGGATCTCTCCTCTAACGGGTTATGTGCCACTGTGGATTGTATAGTCCTAGCAGCCAGAGCACAAGGAGGGCCATGACTCAGAATATATCCGAGATGCCCACTCCCATTCCATAGCAACTGGTATCCTGACTCTCAGGACCACTTACTAGGCCACTCAGCCATTGCCCATGATTCACGAACTAGGGCATGACAACAGTAAACCACACCACAAACCATTCTTTTAAAATGGAATAATATCAGCCTCTTTATGCTCAGTATGACAGCATCACTAATTTTAAATTCATTCATTCAGACTCTATTCAAACATCTGACCAGTTTGAATACATTTAACTGACTCACCAATTTTTTACAGTTTCTTCATCATGACAAAATTATTACAACACAACCTATGCATGTGAATTTTAAATCAACAATGTTCTATGTAATACCGTTATAACCAGCAGATAAGATTGTGACAATCTTAAATGATCTCAGGTAAGTGATGACTCACAAACACATTCAACAGGGTCGCAAGCAATCAGCTTATAAATAAAGGGTAAGGAAATATTTAAACTTATTTTACTACCTATTCAATACTTAACCAGCGATGCAAATTGCGATCTCATTCTTATTTTATTGCCTAATTATGAGGCGTGTTTTTTAATTAAGGTCCGTTTGAAAATAAGTACACAACGAAAAGTTATTTAAAAAAAGTAAATTTATTTTTCAGAAATTACATGGTTCATGTTTGTGGGTTACCGTAGTCATGTGCTAGTTCGTGAACCATGGGCAACGGCTGAGTGGCCTAGTAAGTGGTCCTGAGAGTCGGGATACCAGTTGCTATTGAATGGGAGTGGGCATCTCAGACATATTCTGAGTCATGGCCCTCCTTGTGCTCAGGCGGCTAGGACTATACAATTCACCGGTGGTCCATAACCTGTTAGAGGGGAGATCCTCACTTGGACTATGTGCAAGTAGGGTAGCATCCTGCTTCATGAATTTACCGAGCTCAGAACATTTTAAGCAAGCCTCAGACCTATGGGAGTAATGGAGTCCCACTCCCATCTGACAGGCGAGGGACTCCTTGGAAACAACTTGGCAAACGAAATGGAATTTGATGGGGAGCTATCAATATTAATGGAGCTTATGGAAGAAAGAAGGTAGAACTGGCTGAGTCAGCAAAGAGGATGCATCTGGATGTGCTAGGAGTAAGTGATATTCGGGTCAGGGGAGATAATGAGGAAGAGATAGGAGATTATAAAGTGTACTTGATGGGTGTTAGAAAGGGACGGGCAGAGTCTGGGGTAGGGCTCTTTATCAGGAATACCATTGCATGCAATATATTTTCTGTTAGGCAAGTAAATGAGCGAATGATGTGGATAGATTTGTCAGTTGGAGGAATTAGGACAAGAATTGTGTCCGTGTATTCACCGTGTGATGGTGCAGATGAGGATGAAGTTGACAAGTTTTATGAAGCATTGAGTGATATCGTGGTCGGAGTCAACAGCAAGGATAGAATAGTGCTAATGGGTGATTTCAATGCAAGAGTTGGGAATAGAACTGAAGGATACGAAAGGATGATTGGTAAATGTGGGGAAGATATGGAAGCTAATGAGAATGGGAAGCATTTGCTGGACTTCTCTGGTAGTATGAGTTTATCAGTTATGAATACATTCTTCAAGCATAAGGCTATTCACCATTACACATTGGAGGCTAGGGGTACCAGATCCATAATAGACTGTATCTTAACCGACTTCAAATTCAGGAAGTCTGTTATGAATGTACAGGGTTTTGGGGGATTTTTCAATGATGTAAACCACTATCTGATCTGTAGTGAACTAAGTATCTCTAGGCCTAGGATAGAGAAAGTGAAATCTGTCTGCAAACGAATAAGGAAAGAAAATCTCCAGGACGAGAAAATTAGACAGAAGTACATGGATACGATTAGTGACTAGGTCAAGCAACAGGGAAACCTTTCTGGACAGTAATAAAGAATCTTAGGAGGGAGGGAACAAAATAATGAACAGTGCTTTTGGTAATTCAGTAATTCAGTTGAACTCGTAATAGATCCCAGGGAATCACTGGACAGGTGGAAGGAATATTTTGAAAATCTTCTCAACATAAAAGGAAATCTTCTTGGTTGTGTCGTGAACAGCCAAGCTCATGGGGAGGAGGAAAATGATGTTTGTGAAATTACGCTTGAGGAAGTGGAAAGGATGGTAAATAAACTCCTTTGTCATATAGCAGCAGGAATAAATGAAATCAGACCTGAAATGATGAAGTATATTGGGAAGGCAAGGATGAAATGGCTTCATAGAGTAGTAAGATTAGCATGGAGTGTTGGTAATGTACCTTCAGATTGGACAAAAGCAGTAATTGCACCTATCTATAAGCAAGGGAACAGGAAGGATTGCAACAACTATTGAGGTATCTCATTGATTAGTATACCAGGCAAAGTATTCACTGGCATCTTGGAAGGGAGAGTGCGATCAGTGGCTGAGATCAAGGGGGATGAAAACTAGTGTGGTTTCAGACCACAGAGGGGCTGTCAGGATCAGATTTGCAGTATGCGCCAGGTAACTGGAAAATGGTATGAGAGGAATAGACAGTTGTGTTTATGTTTCATAGATCTAGAGAAAGCATATGACAGGGTATCGCGGGAAAAGATGTTCACCAACGGTTCTAAGAATTCTATAGGAGCACAATTACTTATTCAATTAAATTGAATTATATTGAATTATATTATATTTATCTATATACTTACTTTCCCGCAACCGAAGAAAATTGCTGGATCCTCAAGCTATTCTCCATTTTACTTTGGCGTTTGAAACCACAGTGCCTGATGTTAAATATATTGCGCTGATCACCGGGAGGTGGCAAATCACTTCAATAGATCTACTCATCTTCAACTCCTGCACGATTATGGATCTTCGTATGTGTTTGATTATGATATGACTTTGTGCCTGACAGTGTTTAAAAACTAGCTCATTTAACCGTTCTCCGCTATTTATAAACATTATAAGACTTTGCCTACCACTGCGTGTGTCATACTGCCGCTCAGAAAATTACGCACTGTTTTCTTTTAAGTGACTTACATTTCACTCCTTCTGAATTTTACAGTGTCTACCCCCGTTCATCTCTATATCGCCTCTTCTACTGATCCAGAGTGTACTTGATTTTTTTATTTCCTTTTCCTATGCTTTGTTTTTCATGTTTTAATTGGCTGATGATGACCTGGACTAGGGTCAAAACTGGTACCACTTCTACGTATTATTAAATAAGAATGTAATTCACTACATTTCTTATTCTTTTGAATTCAATAGGTTGAATCTCTTTCTCAATTATTTCAATTTTAACTGTAATATTCTTCAATACAGAACAATGAAATTTTAAACTTTAAATACTGGGTGACTATGAAATTAAGGGTAGATTATTAACCCATGAACGCCCAGCGTTGCATATGTGCAATGGCGTGCCGGTGCTCTTTTCTTTCAATGTATGAAGTTGTTTTCCAGTAAAAGAATGAAAATTGCGCATGTATTCGGTAAAGGGAAGGGTTGTGCTTTGTTATGAGTCGGTTAATCAATAGTCACCGCTTTATTGTTGACGAGGTGTATGTTTGAAGTTCACTGTGTGTTCCAACTATCACAATGGCATACTGTAAGAGGTAAGATTCGCCATATGATTTTATGATTTCGAAATAATTAACCTCTTTTAGGAAATCCAGGAAGTAAATTCATCAGAGTTTGAATGAGCACAATTCCTTTTACAATTAATAACTTGTGGGCGAGTGAGATCCATATATTCCTGGCATTGCATATTCGCAACACTAGGCAGATCCGTTGTCAAATCACTTCCTTATGTACCATTTGGTATTGAAGGGTTTGTTATTGACGTAACAACCCTTCGTTGCTGTGCATGCAATTCAAACTCATATACCAGTTTTGTGATGCATATTATTATTATTATTACTATTATTATTATTATTATTATTATTATTATTATTATTATTATTATACCGGGCGGTACACCTCCGCGCCGCTAATTCAAACATTGCGCCAGTTGAAACTCCTCTACTGGAGGAAGCCTGAACTTTAACAACCATGTTAATTCTAAAGTTTCTCAGAAGATGTCTCTACTGTAAATTTTGTAGTGTTCTGAACTATGTCAGTTTCGAGTCGTGTTTGTCTGCTCCATAGCAAGAACTTTGAACATTCTCTAACAGATGTCTCTACCAAAACTGATAACGCTCTCTGGTGTAAAGGAATGAATTGTCCGGAAGAAATTTAACATTCATAAGTTTTGTTTTTGCTAAATTTTGTTCTGTGGTTTGAGAGTTGGCAATATAATCCTTCTTTCCGCCTGTTTTGAATGTAGCCAATCAGGAATTTCTGTAATTAATTTTCCACCAATAAGGTGTTTCTTCTTCGTCTGGTGTATTAGTTTTTGCTGTTATCCAATAAAATTTTGTGGGCGGGTTGTAATCATTCATGAAACGTCTCGAATTTTCCGCGAGGGTATATAAACTGCTGATTTTCTGGTCTCCTGGCCACTTCAGTAACCTCTTTCCTAGTGTGATTATGTAGCAGGGGGCGGGAAGCGCCTCTTCCTTCGGGCAGCAGTTCTTCCATAAGATAATGGCCTTTTAATAATTTCATTTCTTGCTAGCGCAGCAGTTTAACCCTCGGGGCAGGTTCGAAACTTTTATCATGTAACCTTCCTTTAAAATGTAAAAGACACTTGGTATAAATTCCGTCTCTTTAACTACAAATCGGGATAGAGAGTGCCTAACCCTCTCGAGCTCCCTCTCATATTGTTTTTGAGGTGACTACGTTTCCATAACAGTTTTTTCTTCGCTTCATAATGTAATTAATTTTTCTATCGTGTCACCTCCGTAGTATGGGATTAGCCCTTGCATAAGCGGCCTAAGAGCCAAATAGGTTTTAAAAGGTGTATTAGGAGTGCAAGTTACGCCTCCTCTCAAGTCGGTATTTTGGGGCCATGTTATTGTCCTGTTTCTTTAGTGAATAGGCCTCAGTAGGTTGGGTAATTTTACCCCTGTTCTTGTGTGCCTGGAGGGCAGCTTGAAGGTGGAGTTTGGTGTGGTCTTTGATGGGCTTGAACTTTGAGAGCGGGTTTGCTCTTTCTTAAAAGTAGATTTTCTGTGTGCCTCGAGGAGGCTTTACTGGGTAATTGGGAGCAAGTGCTCCTGGACATGATTGAGGTTTTCTGCCCCTTTGTCAAACCTTGTGTATAAGTAAAGTTGGGCTCATTGCTTAGGGATTGTGGATCTGGGGCTCGAAGCCCAAAATCCATTAATAAACTGTAATTGTACTTTCTTAACTTGTTGATATACAACTGAGTTCCTGTTATACTTGTTATTTCTTGACCTTGAAAAGAAAACATAACCTTTGTTAAATTTTAAATTAACTTTAATTTCATAAGTTGAGACCTGTTCATCCCAGCACCTTCTTTCGCCTCTAACTACCACGGATAACTCCGTAACAATTATTATTATAATAAGTGGTGGTAGAAAATTGTATCTCATGTTTATAGGAGGGAATCATAGTTGAATAGCGCCCTTTATTTGTTTCACATTTATTTCAGGGGCTTGATATTAGCAGAAATTCTCAATGAGGTAGAGAAGCAAATTGAAGGGATAGAACCTCCAGAGCCTACACACCTTTCGGATGGAGACTCGGCAGATGAGGACAAAGGAGGGCTTATTGACAACCTGAGTGATAGGCAGCTTGCTGCAGGAGCTGAAGTTGTTCTTTCCAACCAAGAAAGACAGGAGGAAGATTGCAATGATGAGTGTGACATTGTCCCGCCTAATGATAGTGCTTCTGCAGCTGCTCATTGTGTTTCTAATCAAAAATCTATTCATACCTCAAGTTGCATGAAACTGGACTGTAAAAGACTTTTCACCACCTTCCGGTATCTTTCCTGATAGTGACTTTGTGAAGTATAGCGTGTGTAAAGTGTGATGTTGGGCTCTGCATAAGTTGTTTCGTTCCGTTCTGCACACCGGGACATACAGATCACTGAGTCTTCAGAGAAACCCACAGAAAATGATTACACCAGTAAACTGAAGAACTCTGAATACCCTGTCAGTTTTCAATATAATTTCCCAATAAATATATTTATTTTGATTAGTATATATATAATATGTACTGTAAATAACATCTTATTGTATATAAACTATTTTATTTTGTCTCTTAGTAAATAATAAACTCAACAATAACTTATATCATCTTCTCCACTCTATTGTTCTCTTATTTTCATTATTTTCTCGAAGAAAACAACATATGTGTTGGTACCTTGCAGACTACTACTTAAGCGCCTAGCGTTGCATATATGCAACACCCTATATTTCTGAAGCTAAACATGCTTGCTTCAAAATAATGGATCTTCCTTGAATAATACCCTATCCTATGAATGTTTATTAAGAAAAATTGTACATTTAAAAAAATTAAAAATTTGGGCGTTCAAGGGTTAAAATCAATCAAAGACATTTATGTTGACAATTATAATAGAATTTATTGCAGCCAATGGCCATATGTTACAAGAAATATAGAATAAATAACTAGTCACATAATTCTTTCAAGAACTTCCCCTTCAGGCACTTATCGAAGTGGTACTGATAACAAGTATTACCGCAGAGAGAGTGTACACAGTTCACGGTAGGTGTACGAAACTTTGTTGTGTGGCAGACATTATGGTAAAAACCATGTATCGCAAATCTAGTAACAAGATGACATAACTCGTAGTTGGAAACTGACCATTCTCTGTTGATCATAGTGTCAGTAGAGTAAAAGTCACTCCAAATCTGTGCTTTCTTCCAATAATGCTCTTGCAGGTGTTCCTGATAAGGCGTCATAGATGTAGTGACAGGCTGAATCTCAGGTCTTCCAAGAACAATGGTTTTCGACATAATTCATAGACTAGTCTGGATGGTGACCACTTCGGGACACAAAGCACCTTTTTCAGAAAACTAGCCTTAAGTTTCTCGATATTTTTAAAATTTGATTTAGTGAGATGTTCACCATATTAAATGAAGTACATATGTGATTATTGGTTTTACTTTAATCTGAAATCTGAAATAACGCTAGTGCAGTTCTCAGAGGTAATTTTTGCACATGCCGAATAGCATGAATAGCAAGAATTGCTGCCGACAACCTCTCCTTAACATGGATAGTGAAAGTTGTTTCATGAGTTTGAAACATTATGCCTAGACATTTAAATTTATTTATTGTTTCCAGCTCTTCACCCTCGTACATAATGGTCTCAGACTCACTGCATCTCCCACCTTGTTTGAATGTCATCATTAGTGTTTTCTTTTTTTAAATATTCAATTCATTGATTCGAACCAAACTAGTAACTTGTCGAAGGATTCCTGAAGTGCATCTCTAGAAACTGATGCAAGAACCATATCATTAGCATAGATTTAGGTTTGTACTCCATTCATCTTAATTGCTTGCATCACATCATGAGTTGCAATGTCCGACTCATTGGCTGAATGGTCAGCGTACTGGCCTTCGGTTCAGAGGGTCCCGGGTGCAATTCCCGGCCGGGTCGGGGATTTTAACCTTCATTGGTTAATTCCAATGGCCCGGAGGCTGGGTGTTTGTGCTGTCCCCAACATCCCTGCAACTCACACACCACACATAACACTATCCTTCACCACAATAATACGCAGTTACCTACACATGGCAGATGCCGCCCACCCTCATTGGAGGGTCTCCCTTACAAGGGCTGCACTCGGCTAGAAATAGCCACACAAAATTATTTATATATGGGTTGCAATGTTGAATAATATATGACTCTCGAGATCCCCTTGTAGTACTCCAAATGCCTGATCAATTCCTGTAGATATGGATACAGAGTTGTTAATTTGAAGTCTGTTTTCTGCCAAAATGTTATTAATTATATGAACTAGAGGGTTGTTCTCACCCCATACATTTTTAAATTTATCCATCAGTTTTAACTGCTTAATTGAGTCGAAAGCCTTAGTGTAGTCCACAAACACCAATTGGGCTGCAGTGAGAATAGAATAGATGATAGAATGAGTTCTGGGTTCAGGGTACTTACAACGGTTAGACAAGGCTGTAATCTTTCACCATTGTTGTTCATAGTTTATATGGATCATCTGTTGAAAGGTATAAAGTGGCAGGGAGAGATTCAGTTAGGTGGAAATGTAGTAAGCATTCAGGCCTACACTGACGACTTCATCTTAATGGCAGATTGTGCCGAAAGCCTGCAGTCTAATATCTTGAAACTTGAAAATAAATGCAATGAGTATGATATGAAAATTAGCCTTTTGAAGTCTAAATTCGTGTCAGTAGGTAAGAAATTCAACAGAATCCAATGTCAAATTGGTGATACATAGCTGGAACGGGTAGATAATTTTAAATATTTAGGCTGTGTGTTCTCCCAGGATGGTAATATAGCAAGTGAGATTGAATCAAGGTGTAGTAAAGCTAATTCAGTGAGCTCGTATTCTGTAAGAAGGAAGTCTGTTCCCGAACGAAACTATCTTTACATCGGTCTGTTTTCAGACCAACTTTGCTTTACGGGAGCGAAATATGGGTGGACTCAGGATATCTTATTCGTAAGTTAGAAGTAACAGACATAAAAGTAGCGAGAGTGATTGCTGGTACAAACAGGTGGGAACAATGGCAGGATGGTACTCAGAATGAGGAGATAAAGGCTAAATTAAGAATGAACTCGATGGATGAAGCTGTACGCATAAACCAGCTTCAATAGCGGGGTCATGTGAGGTGAATGGAGGAGGATAGGTTATCTAGGAGGGTAAGTGAAGTAGAGGGAGACCAAAATGACGATGGTTAGACTCAGTCTCTAACGATTTCAAGATAAGAGGTATAGAACTAAATGAGGCCAGAGCCCTAGTTTCAAACAGAGGATTGTGGCAACATTTAGTAAATTCACAGATGCTTGGAGACTGAATGCTAAAAGGCATAACAGTCTATAATGTATGTATGTATGTATGTATGTATGTATGTATGTATGTATGTATGTATGTATGTATGTTTCAGGTTATTATGTCTGCAGTATTTCAGTATCATTTCGTCCACCACTAGACATTCTTCAAACACTCCAAACTGTTGAAAAGCTGCATTCATCATCTCGATCAGAGGTCGCATATTGAAGCCCTTGTCACTCTTGTATTTATTGATGATCATTATTGCAAAAATGAATTGGGCCTAATTATTTCTTGGCATGGCTTCCTTGATAATTTCTACATCTAAGTCTTTATCTTTAGACCAATATAGTCTTTCTGAAGGTAATCTGTTGCATCCAGTAAAAAATAAGAAACCCTACAAAATCCCTTAGTTCGTGAGGTTGAGAGAAAAATCTGGGATATTCTTTTTCTTACAGGATACTGCCCAGTTTCCATTGCAATATGTTAAAGTGTCTCTTCATGAAAAAAAAAAAATTCAGAGATTTCTTATGCTGAGAGAGCTTGGAGTTCCTACTTCATTCTCTCCAGTTTCACCTTGGTATTTTCTCTTACTCTGCAGTTTGGTATGTGGGGTATTTTATTTCTTCCAGTCTCTTTCTGTTCAGTAAAGAGGCACTATTTACTTGATTCACTGATTTAACTAGCTTTAAGACTTGGAGTAAACTCTTCTTTTTCACCACATGTTTCCGTAGAAGGAGCAAAATACAGAATATAAAATTGAAATATAATTCTCTATACTACAAGCCAAGACAGTCAAAGGGACCTCAAGCAGTGTAAAGAGTGATAAAGTAAAAGTGATACCTAGTTCACAAACGTAGCATGAGCAAGTGGTCAACAATGCTTGAGAATACCCGAGTGCCCAGTATCCTCATTTGAGGTTATAACAATAATTACTCAACAGCAATATAGCAAATAAAAGCAAACCATGGGTGTACAACAAACCAGAGACCTTGTCTGCAATATTCTAGCAGTACAGAAGTCACAAATGGAAATCGCAGAAAGCAATGCTCTGAATTTATGGAAACATGCTAATTTATTTTTTATTTATTTTGACTTTCCCCAACTGGAGATTTCCCCTGAGGACAAAGTATACAAAAAGACAATATGAATATTAAAAGTAATTGTGAGATGGTTAGCACATTTCACACACTGTATGTTGTTGCATTAAAAGGTTTGGGAGATATAATTCCTTCAGGATTTGGATGGAATATTTCAAGGCAATCACTGCAATTTCTTTTATTAATGCCTGATTGAGGTTAAATGATTTGCAGAACTGGACAAAAAAGAATTGTTCTTGTAGCACCAACCAGTAATTCTACAGGGTGGTGCAGGAAATGTCATACACAGGAAATTGTTTATAGGACATGTAATATACAACATATTGAATACTAAATGGCGTTTATCACGTACTTTCAAAGAGGTATAACACAATAGTATTTGCATGACCGGGGACACTAAGGGCAAGGATATAAATAAATGCAATACACTTAACAAGATATTCCCAATAGATGGTTGTAGCAAAGCATGGAAGTTACAAGAGCCCACCAAGGTCAAGTGGATTAAAGAATTAATAAATTACTACTGAGTAAAAATAAATTACTACTGAGTAAAAATAAATTACTACTGAGTAAATATAAGTTACTACTGACTAAAATAAAAACAACGATTTTGAAGGAAATTAGGAATTTAATAGAAAATGAAAATTCTAAAAGACCTTCACTAGCATAATTCTTTTGGATTAATAAATTAAAGAAATAATAATTGAAAAAACTTAAAATGTACAAGATTTCATTAAATGAAAAGAAAACCTTATTCAGACCTTGGGATCCCAGAACTTAACTAAGGAAAATACAGTAAGTTAGTGAATCAGGAAATAAAACTAGACTGTAGCACAAGAGGAGAAAATGGTTTCTTAAAGACTATCTCTGGTTACTTGAAGAGATAACTCCACACAATATTTCACCGGAACAAGTTCCAAGAGGATAATACCCAGGAATTAAATAAATTCAGAAATTAAGAACCAGCAAGAACGAAACTTTCAAGGAAATAAACTTTAAATCCTAAACACAAAGCTTGGTTGACCCAACATTTCACCCCATCCGCATAACAAATCAACATCATATCCTTGACAACCACATTTAACACTCACAACACAGAGAATGCCCATCAGCTGTCAGTTTATAACAGAGAGACTGCATCACAGAAAAGTTTACAAGTAGCAGTCATGGCAACGGGATCACATGACCTGAGAAAGAAAATGGCTGTGCATAAACAACAGAGTTAGTCAAGAAACCGCTTTCAACTCACTAACACTTGCCCTGATTGAACATTTGACACACTTAAAAAAATTATAAGGACATTAAGAATTAAACTCACCCAAACTATAATGATTGGAAATGCCTTTTAGATGTCACAGTCAATGAATAACTTCAGTTTTTACAATTATATCGAATCTGAATTTTAACATGTAAAGCACAATATTACGTGTTTGGAATTAATTAATAGGCATAAACATTGCCAAAATTTTACATGATAGAAACCCCAATAACTTAAATCATGACATTATTATGAAGTGATAATCTGTAACATCATGTCCAAACATATTCAAATGTAAATTGTTTGATTCAAGAAAGATCAAATATCATGCACAATATAATTTAGAATAATGTTTCCTCTTTGAACGATCAAAGAGCAGTTCCACTTTCAGTTAGCATGCATTTCTTCAATTAAATCCAGTATCCAGATCAAAATTTAGGGTTACTGGTACTTACAGTCTCGCTGAGCATAGATTAAGAGGGGAAAAAAAAGTAAACCAAAGTATTTTGCCTCTTGCTGGTTGGCGAGTAATTCATCCGGTGTCGAAGACCATGACTCCTACTTCTTCTTCACTCAATTTTCAATAAATTTTTCAACAGCAGCGATGAGGACGAATCTTTTCACGCTCACAAGCTTCGACCATCACAATAATCAAAACAAAAACCAGTCGGCGTATATTCATATGCACTGAGATCACAAGAACAAGTTGAGTACTGTGAATGCCGCTAGATGACAGTCCAATGCAGATAGCGAGTTTCGCACAAGACTAGGGCTCGTGTGAAACATGCAAACTACTAAGAGCTTGTGGGTAAATGCAATCCCTTAGGTGACGTTCCAATACAATGAACGGAGTATGACGTTGTTGGATAGTTGACCTTGATTAGATGTGTCAATCGCCAGGTACTCAGATACCTTTAAACTCTTCAAATACTGTTAGACGTTACAACATTCACTGACATGTGCATGGTTAGTCTGTGTGCAGGACATGTTCAATATGTCCACCTTCTCGGTGTACAACAGCTTCGAGAGGAACACGCAAGTTTGTGATCACTCTACAACACAAGTCCTCACTCGACCCTCGGAAGAAAGTCACAATGGCCGCTTGCAATTGCTGTACATTTTCTGGTTTATGGCGGTAGATTGTCTCCTACAAATATCCCCACAGGAAGAAATCACAGGGATTGAGATCGGGGCTATGCAGTGGCCAGATTGAGCCGCTCTGAAAATGCTCAGGATATCGAAGGGACATCACACGGGGCCCGAAATGTTCATTCAGGAAGTCCAGAACAATATTTGCTGTGTGCGGACGAGCTCCATCTTGCATGAACCATTGTGTCTCTATTGGTAGATGCAAAGAGTTCTGGAAAGAAACTGTTTGTCAACATGTTCCAAGTAACGCGCACTATTGACTGTGTCATTGAAAAAGATTCGTC
Source organism: Anabrus simplex (assembly GCF_040414725.1). Taxonomy (NCBI): domain Eukaryota; kingdom Metazoa; phylum Arthropoda; class Insecta; order Orthoptera; family Tettigoniidae; genus Anabrus; species Anabrus simplex. The sequence goes on from NC_090268.1 coordinate 240,675,152, forward strand.
CAATAATTCCATGACTGGAAATTACAGGCAACACACACACTTTCACACCACGACTTTCAACCTCGTGCACAATAGCAGACCGTTCTTTTGCCCAAAACCGGACATTCTGTTTGTTCACTGCACCATTGAGATAGACATGTGCCTCATCACTGAACCATGTGTTGTGCAGTACGGGATCACCTTCTGCAATAGCCCACGCAGCAAACTGTACTCGCCGTTGCTTGTCAAGCGCCATTAGTTTATGACCTGTTGTCATTTTGTATGAAAACACGTCAATGTCAGACTGCAGTATTCTCTGAATTGACCGACGAGGGATGCCCAACTGAACACATGCAGTCCTGGTGGATTTGGAGGGGCTCCGAGCCACAGCCGCTCTCACAGCAGCAACATTCTCCGGTGAGCAGACCGGCTTGAGGCGGGACCGTTTTCTCTCCAGTATGTTGCCTTCTGTTTCAAATTGCCTGGCCAGTCTGTATACAGTCTGCCGACAAGGAGCCCACCGAGTGCAGAAATGAACACGAAACCTTTCCTGGGTTTAAGCTACGCTCTTTGTTTCTCCATAAAACAACACTATCTTCACCATCTGTTTGAGCTACGCTCTTTGTTTCTGCATAAAACAACACTATCTTCACCATCTGTTCACGCATCAATCTCCCTTTGTTCGCCATGCTGTATAACCATGGACTCTTGTCCATAAAAAACAAACACACTGAAAGACTAGTGATAGGAAGTTCATACTCACAGGACATGTTCATTAATATGTTCTGCAGAAACAATTAGCATTTCAGTCACATAGGTTCAGCATGTGTCCTGTTGTCTAGTAGGCACTGGGTCCTCTATGGGCACTAATAACTTGTTCCATGTGTGATGGCATCGACGCGTATAAGGCACGAATGGCATCCTGAAGTATAACCATGCGCAACATGTGGTGCTACCTGTCAGATCACAAATGAAATAAGGTTTCTGTTCACGAAAGGACATGGTTGTGAGCCCAGGTTTACACATTTTATAAAACATTTCCAATGTATGACAATCCGTGTGCCGCCCTGTATGACTTTGATATCATCCGAGTGTTATTCTTGTTCATAGAATGGGATGGTTGGTTCATATTCTGTTTTCTTTCCCTCATGTACCACATTGGATTGTGTTTTGGATGTCTCGAATCTGATAGTTGAATCTATTATAAAGCCCTTTCAAGGCTATCATGTCAATTTGACGGGTGCTGTAATAGAGAGACCGTGAACCTTCTCGAAGAATGTAAAGACTGAGTCCCTTAATGCTTAAGCAGTGGCAGATCATATTTTATGGGGCCTAGTATTTTGTAGAGCTTCTCCATGCGAGCAGTAACCAAGGACATGAGCAAGAGTTTCTACCTCATTTTGGCAGCGCTGACAATGGTTAGTGTCCATGATCCTGCCTGGAATAGCTTGTACAGCCGCTACATTGCCTGTCATTTGCAAGGCATTATACCATTTGCTATAAGATAATCCTTGATCCAATCTTCCTTTGTTCGCCATGCTGTATAACCATGGACTCTTGTCCATAAAAAACAAACACACTGAAAGACTAGTGATAGGAAGTTCATACTCACAGGACATGTTCATTAATATGTTCTGCAGAAACAATTAGCATTTCAGTCACATAGGTTCAGCATGTGTCCTGTTGTCTAGTAGGCACTGGGTCCTCTATGGGCACTGATAACTTGTTCCATGTGTGATGGCATCGACGCGTATAAGGCACGAATGGCATCCTGAAGTATAACCATGCGCGACATGTGGTGCTGCCTGTCGGATCACAAATGAAATAAGGTTTCTGTTCACGAAAGGACATGGTTGTGAGCCCAGGTTTACACATTTTATAAAACATTTCCAATGTATGACAATCCGTGTGCCGCCCTGTATGTTAACGAAAAAGGATAACTCCTTTCTTTATCTGTGGGAGATCATACCACTTACAAAATTCATGTTCTCTCAACTTGGTTCTTATTTTCTGGGGTTCTAAAAAAAACCATCCTTTTTATTCAATATGCTGTTATCTGGTGTTAGACAAAGCCTTTTCAAACAGATAAGGCTTTCTTCTTTTAGATCCCTTGTATTTGGTATGTAAGGATATCTGAAATTAAAGAGCTTTTTTTTTTTTTTTTTTTTTTTTTTTTTGCAAGTTGCTTTACGTCGCACTGATACAGATAGGTCTTATGGTGATGATGGGACAGGAAAGGGCTAGGAGTAGGAAGGAAGCGGCCATGGCTTTAATAAGGTACAACCCCAGCATTTGCCTGGTGTGAAAATGGGAAACCATGGAAAACCATCCTCATGGTTGCTGACAGTGGAGTTCTAACCCACTATCTGCCAAATACTGGATAATGGCCACACTTAAGTGACTGCAGCTATCGAGTTCAGTAAAGAGTATTCTAAGAGCATTAATGCATTGAAGAACAACCTCCCAACACGAACGGAATAGCCCTAATCCCTTGAATTTCCTAGGAATGTATAGCATGGTGACTGGCATATCAGTGGGAAGTTGTAAGATTTCTTTCAATGTACATCTATCATTTTATCTGAATCTTCAAGGAAATTTACAGGAATTTGCTCAGAGGAAACTGTTTGGAACTGGTAAATAAGAGATGGACAAAGTGAGGTGTTTAGAATACAGAATTTTTGATTAGTTTGTAAAAGAGGTGAGGACAACAGAGGATTCTAACTTGTTTTTTAGATTAATCACTGAAGCTTAAGAGTTTAATGTGCTAATACACTCTTGTCCTTAAAAAACAGAACACACTGAAAGACTAGTGATAGGAAGTTCATACTCACAGGACATGTTCATTAGTATGTTCTGCAGAAACAATTAGCATTTCAGTCACATAGGTGCAGCATGTGTCCTGTTGTCTAGTAGGCACTGGGCCCTCTATGGGTACTGATAACTTCTTCCATGTGTGATGGCATCGATGCGTATAAGGCATGAATGGTATCCTGAAGTATAACCATCCATGCTGCATTCACCTGGTTCTACTGTTCATCTTTGGTGGTTGGCACTGGGTCATAGCGCCGCACCTGTCATTTCACCATATCCCACGCATTTTTGATCAGCGACAAGTCCAGTGATCGGGCGGGCCAGGGCAACAGTCTGACATCCTGTGACAAGAAGAAGGCACGTGTTCATGCAGCAACATGTGGTCACACATTGACCTGCTGAAATATGGCATCTGGGGTGTCGTGCAGAATGGGTACGGCTACGGGTTGCAGGATGTCATTCATGTAGGTCAAACTGGTCACAGTGCCCTGGACATGCACCAACTGTGACTAGTGGTTGTACCCAATAGCACCTCACACCATAAGGCCTTGAGCTGGCTCTGTATGTCTTGTGCGAATGCAGTCAATGCGATGCCTGTCCCCCTGCCTGTGGCAAACCAAAATGCGGCCATCATTTTCAAACAAACAGAAATTGGATTTGTCATAAAACACTATCTGCTGCCATTCCTGTCCCCAGTGACATCGTTTTTATACACCATTGCAGTCTGGCATGTTTATGCACATTAGTCAAAGGTAGGCGGAGGCGTTGACGACACGCTGGTAACCCAGAACATTAATAAACGGTGACAGACTGTCACTCCTGATTGTGTACGATGTGTTACGCTGTTCCACTCTTGTACCAGAGCCAAAGAGGACGCAGATCTGTCCTGCAACGCCATTTGAATGAGGTGTCAACCTTCTCGGTGGGGGTCTGGTCTGGGTGGTGTGACCAGACCCATCTTGTTGTGTTCTACAGCCTACAGCCTTCTGTGAACCATTATGTACACATCCATTGCACTGCCAACACACTTTGTCCCACACGAGCAGCAATTTCCCAGATGGATGCATCATGTTCTCTTATGTCAATAATGTGCCCTCTTTCAAACTCACTCATTTGACAGTACGGTTACCACATACGTCTGCGAGACATCCTGCATGTCTGCCCAAGTCACACTGATCCATTACCTTCAGTTTATAGTGATAAGGAGAGCCGCAGGCACATTTTACCAGTCGGTGGTGGTGCGCTGAGGTATCGATATGGACCTTGAACCTGATGGCCAACATGGTTCAAATGCTAATCATATCTTCGCAACATACAGTACTAATGCACATGTCGTATGAATATGAATTTCCTATCCCTAGTCTTTCAAGGTGTTCTGGTTTTTATGAACATAAGTGTACTTGAAAAGTTCAGTCCCAAATATTTGATTGATTCTCCCAGAGAGGTACTCTTGACATCTCCTCCTTAAGTTGAGATATCTTCACCAATGAGCTTACCTTGAATAATATTTATACATACTGACTTGGACAGATTAATATTCAAACCAATCTCACTGAATCCTTGAATTGCCATACGTGCAAGTTCGAGTGCAGATTATTCATCTGTGCCAATGATGACGGTATCATCCACAAAGCCTAAGACAGTTAAAGGCTTAAGGTCAGGTGTTACAAAAAATCCATATTCTGTTGCCAGAGGTTCCTCATTGAGTTCTTCCAAAATATGATCCACTGCACGATTGTATAATGCTGGAGATAAAGGAGATTCTCGAAAAATGCCCCTTCTAAGCGGTATTGGCTTGGTTTCGAAGTGGTTACATTCAATTTATATTTGATTTCTTTCTTGTAAAGAGACAAACAGAGAAGAAAGCTTTGAGGGAGCAGCAGAATTTTCCAGTGTTCTTCTAAGATGTTCGTGGCCTATGTTGTCGAAGGCTTTATGAATATCAAGAGAAATTATAGTAGCATTGCTGCTATTCTTTGCACATTGTAATATTGACTGCAATATGGATGTGTTCAGTATTGTGCCAGTTGAATTTGTAAAACCTCTTTGGTGCTCATTAAACACTAAGAATTCCCTTAACCTCCAGTCGAGGACTCGCTCGATTACTCTTCTGAGGACTGAAACAATTGTGACTGGTCGCCAGTTTGAACTTGAAATCTCATCTCCAGATGTATATTCGTCTTCTTCTTCTATGACCACATAGGATCACTTTTAGTCAGTCCGTTTTTTTTCAGGTCTCTCTGAAGGAATTGTTCGGGCTTTGCGGTCCTCCCAGTACTTCTTCAGATGCTCCGATCTTCGTGCCCTTTCCTCAGTTGAAAATATGTATGTTGTTGGTTTGTTTTGTGTAAGGGTAAAGCGGAGGTTTGTATTCTTGAATTTTGTATTCAATTTTATCTTATTTGCAGTGTCTTCTGTTGTAAGGCCTAATTCATTCAGATCCTCTCTTATTTCTCTGATCCATTTACATCCTGTTGTGGTATTTTTTGAGATGAGATTGTGTTGTACTAGTTGTTTCAGAAGTTTTGAATCCTGCATCCTCCAGATTTATATATTAATACTGTTCTTGCTTTGTTGAAGCAAGGTGGTACATGTGACGTGTCTAACATACTGGCAGCAATAAGAGCAATTACGTCAGCAACCATGTCCTCTCTGACAACTCTCATTAACACATGATCAGGTCTGGGTGACATATCAACTGCTATTTTCTGAATTGCTGACAGAATTTCTTCTTTTGAAATTATGTGTTGGTATGTACCATCTAGAATAATTCTCTCAGGATCAGGTAATTGCTTTGGATAGATACTTATTATACAGTCATTACTGACAAAAAAATATGGGAAAAATGATTTTCTTCATCCTGAATAGGAATTTTGCATTGTGGACTACTATTACCAAGAACATAGTGAACTAATTTCTTCCTTTGGATTATAATATTGATATTGCATTAGCTGGTATTCGTATTTTGCTTGTCTCTTGGTTCTATCATCCCATGCTTTGTTTGCCTTTTGAGGTTTAATGATTGTGTATAGTTCCTCTGAATATTTAGGTCCTTCCTACTTTTCCTCAGGTCATAATACCTGTGAACAGGGTGCTTAGGTCCAGGGAGAATACCAATAGCTTGGGCAAGGAATTGTGTGAATTCATGTACTCTGTCTGAAAACTGATTATCATCCATATTTTCCTCGAATTTCATTTTCCGTTCTGCAATTTCTTTGCTTATTATTTTAAGTGTTGAGATATCTCACTTGTTTACTTCATAATGTTTGAAAGAAAGGTTACCTACCCTAATATCTTGCTATAACAACTGTCATGAAATATGGAATACAGTTTCTATTTCAAGCAAAAAATCCTGGTGTCCTCATATGAGGATACTGGGAGTTAATGGGTTAAATACTGTGTTGATTGGGTGAAAGTATATCATGGGGTAATCTTTTTAACAAGGTTGTAACCAAAGGTTACAGATCTCTTCATATAGTTATGAGTATGAGTATGGGGCAGATGTTGAAATATCATTCTTTTTACCTTTGCAGTAGGGTGTTGCTCAGTATAATAGAAATTAATTCTGTGATATAACAAATGATATTAATGATACATTTTTACTTTGCATTATTTTGCATGTTTTGCCAGTTTGGGGTAATCAGTCATTATTTCAACACCTGAGAAGGTTTTAGGTCAATATATAGTACGGTATTTTAAAGAATTTTTAGATATTTGAATATTTTTAAAATTCATGTACGGTATGTATTCTTTATTCTCAGACTGATAAAAATCCACAAGTGACAACATAAAAAATTATAAATTTTTGTTACATACACTTTAATTTGGTAAATATCTTTCATGACCAGCAGTTGTTGGTGATTAAGAAAGGGAAAGGAAAGCATTTATACCTGTGAGTCTTGTGTTTCCAAAATATGTGCAGGAACACAATACGGTACTCTACAGAACTCGGATAATGAGGGAAAAAGTATTTTCTAACTTGTCTTAAGCACAAGAAATGCACCACACCAGCCTTTGCACCTGTCCTTACAGTCAGCCATGCCTGTGTACCTCAAGGCCAAGAATAAATGGAAACAATAAAGGATTGAAAACACAAGTTATATAACTTTCTGCATCAGTAAAGAATTATCCTCCAAAACAGAAAAAAGCCAGAAGTGAAACTACTACAAAGTGTACTCTTAATTTAGGTAGTGAATGACTTTGTAAAAGATGTGTTTACAACAGATGGATGTGTTTGATTTTGTAAATTGTCCACTGTTAAAGTGAGTGTGCAATGGAAGTTTGTTGTACAACAGCAGATTAAATCAAATCAAAATCTCTTTATTTGCAAATGAGGTGTCTACCTCGGTGGCAAATGGTACACTAAAATACATTATTGTCAAGCACTAAATTTTAAATTAACAAGAGAAGAAATTTTTTTTTTTCTAGAATGCAATAATATACAATTTATGCTAACAATATTTTTCTATTAAACAAACAGGTCATCCTTAATAAATTTATATTGTTTACAAAATTCTACTTATAATATCTCCTATACTTACAAACATAGTCAACTCATATACAGTATGTGGAATTACTTCAAATAATACTATGCAACTGGTATAAGATTAAAATTTACATTGCATTTATTTACTTTTTTTTTTTTTTACCCGTTTTGGAACCTAAGTACCATGAGAAAATGAGAAAAGCTGTAGTGATTGAAGGTTCTTAGGGGGCAAAGTGCAAGCAAATCATTATGTCCATATTTATACACACTTCATAATACATTAGGAGATAATTATTTCTGTAAAGCAACAGATGTGCAGTGAATAGAACATGGATATATTATTTGTAAAACCATTATTACATGGTCACTAGAATTCAGTTTGGTCAAATATTTTAAAACAACTCTTTACTTATTTTATTTTCATAAGATGTAAACTTCATGGTTTTGATCTGTTTTGAATTGTGCTCACTAGGGCAAGGCATTTAATGACCAAAAAATAGCAAGAAAGTGCAAAATAAAAAATGCATTTATGACCTAAAAATGGTTAAAAATGACACAAAATTTGAAAAAAATGACCAATAAATTAATCGTAAGTCACTTATTTATTAATCCTTTACGAAACAATTAGCTGATTTGAGAGAGAATTTTAATGGATGACAATGCATTAAGTTTAAATTATTTTTGTTACTAACAAAGTAAATACCACTTTACACCCCTGGTGAAAAAATGAAATATTTTAGAACTGGCATATTCTTCAAATACTCTCCTAGCAAATAGGTGTCATCTGTTTACAATAAATTCGAATTGAAATGCACAATAAAAACTTTGCGTAGGTTCTCAAATGAAAACAATTGCCTATTGTCTGCAAGTAATGATTTGTACATGGAAAAGCTTCTCTCTAGCTCAACTGAAACAATTGGTGCATACTGAAAACAAGCAATATCTCTCGGATTAAATTCACAGTCGATAAGAGAACAATTTTCACCCGACAATGCTTTGCCAATAGAATACAAAGTTTTATACCCACTGTTCTTTTGCAACACCTTATTCAATTTCATGGATACAACTTCACCCACTTTACCACACACACGATTCAGATCATTCACAACTTTATACACAATTTGCAGCTGCTCCACTAGTGGCACTTGGGATTTTTCTAGAGCACTTATTGCATTAGGAAGGGATCCAAAATTTGTTTTTATGTAGGAAAGTTTACCTGCAATTTCTTTGTCAGCCAAGAGTTCCTGGTCTGTTTTTATTGATCCAGTCTCAGTTTTGTCAAAGGAATCGACCACTTTCTTTACAACTTCAAAGTTCTCGCAGTAATAACAACAAGCCTCAATCCACGTTCCCCATCTAGTCAAAACAGGTGAAAAGGGCAAGAGAATTTCAAGAGCTTTTGTTTTGAATGCTAGAACTCTAGATGGGGCTTTTAAAAACACTTTCTTTATGCGCCCAATTAACTTGTCAACTTCAGGAAAATTATGTCATACTCTTCCGCGGTCCGATGTAACGCATGGGCTAGGCATGTAACATGCACCATTTTCGAGGAGAGCGCTTGTAACGAATTTGCAGCCTTTACCATGTAGGGTGCTGCATCTGTTATTAAAAGCAGCACATTGTCATTCCGAATGCCATCGGACCACAATAGACTCAAAGACTGGTCAAACAGTTTGCTAATTGTTGACCAGTTAGCTTTGTCCAATTGCTCACAATGTAGTAGAAATGGTTCTCCAGCATTCCCTGCTTTCAGGATGCCCACAATAACGTTGGCTATATATCATCCCATACTGTCTGTTGTTTCATCTATGCATACCCGTATGTTTCCGTCTCCTACCCTTATCCTTATTTCTTGTAACATTTTGTCATAGCATCTTCCAACGTAGGTTCTTCTTAATGTTCTGGGATCTGGTACAGATTTTCCAGTCTCTTCTTCTAAGAATGTACGCAGCTTTGGATGGTTCAATTTGTTCAGTGGAATATCGGCGCATAAAAATGCTGTACACAGTTTCTTACAAAATGGAGAAAATGTTGAAGATTCACCCAGTAGTGTCTGGTGTAAGCCACGGTTTCTTTTATCTTCAAGTCGCTGCACACCATGTTTATGTTTTTCTCGCGACACATGTTGTTTAACTGTAAATTTCTTTTCTGCTGAAATTCGCACATCACACACTTTACAAAATAATATTTTCCCATCAGTGGAAAATATATTTTCTCCATATTGTGTAACAAATTGTTTTAATTTAACAATTGTACTTCCTTTAACTTTGGGCATCTTACAGTACTTGTCAACAAAGAATTCACTCGACTCTCAGCACGCGGGCGACTGACTTCCTTCTTATCTAGCTGAAGATAAGGAGCAATGCCCAGCTTGGGCGAGTCCGTTATGCGTCTTACATATAGGGGAAGCAGGTACTGCTTATAGTATGTTTTCTTGGAAGTGCAATCGAGTTGAAAATACCCTTTCCTTGAAAACTAGTGGCAGCAGGGTATGTTGCAAGTCTACGTTCTTTCTTGAGGAAGTTATTTGTCTAAGTTAAACGTAATAGACAAGTATTGTAAACATAAATAATATTAATTAAATATCCAAATATAACGAAATATAACACTTCCCAGAAAACAATTAAAAATGCCAAAAATGACCATAAATTGCTCCAAAAATGACCTATCTCTTGTGAACAGCAAAAAAATGAAAAAATGCCCTAACAAATTGCCCTTATTTAATCAGTCAATTCATGAAACACATGTACATATACTCAAGCTATATTTTGGCCTTCATAAAAAAAAGATGCAAAATCATCAAATGCCTTGCCCTAGTGATCACAATAATAATTATTAAATTAATGTCATATGGTCCACCTTTTTCTCTACTATATTATGCAAATATTATTGAATTACATTACTAAACTAGGGACTTGGCTGGCCATCTTCAGCCTTAATGTAATACATCTAATAACTAAACAAATGTAAAAACACACAATTGACATGAAAACTAATGTACAAACACACAGTTAACATTAAAATCTGGGATGAAAAGTGTAATATCTGAAAAATAAATTAGGCCCTAAAGTCATAGCATCTGGAATTTGCTCATCATCCAGACTCTTTCCTGTAATGATATACATAGAATTGTTAGTTCCATCACTGCTAATCATTACAATTTCAATTGCAAAATGGGAACTGGTTAATGTTGATTCTGTAGTCAGATCATCGATCACCAAATCTACTTGAGTGGTGTTAGTAGTATACAAGCCACTGGATGCCTCTGTAAATAACCACCAGCTAGCGCAGAACTGCTAAATGGTGTTTCCACATTGAAATAAAATGAAATGTTCCCGTAGTGCTTGTTAAAATCATGCTGAAATGCTGCTGGACATAGTCAGGACGCCACATGAAGATATGGTTAAAACTGACACATTCTTAATTTGCGGTTGGTATAAATTCGCATTTCATTGCGGTTTCCATGAAGTTAACCTCTTGTTGCAGCATGTGGTGCATGGTGTATTGTTGTGTGCCTCATACTAACAGTTAGTATGTTAGTATGAGGCACACCGTTAGTATGAAGCACACAACAATACACCACGCACCACATGCTGCAACAAGAGGTTAACTTCATGGAAACCGCAATGAAATGTGAATTTATACCAGCCGCAAATTAAGAATGTGGTTTTAACCATATCTTCATGTGCCATCCTGACTATGTCCAACAGCATTTCAGCATGATTTTAACAAGTACTATGGGAACATTTCATTTTATTTCAATGTGGAAAAACCATCTAGCAGTTCTAAGTCAGCTAGTGGTTATTTACAATGGCATCCAGTGGCTAGAATACTGCTAACGTATGCCATGTAGTGATAGACACCATATTTCGCTTACACAATGTTAAATCTACTGCGCTAGGAGGGGCAGAAGGCGCAGTCAAACGCGTAGGAGAGCCATCATTCAAAATAGCAAGAGCATGGTTATTTACTGCATTAAGGAACTGCGTACCTTGAAGTGTATGCAAATTTCCTCCCCACAGTGTGTGGTGAAGATTAAAATCCCCAAAAATAAAAACATATGGTTCGGTAGTAAATTGTTGAAAGAATTGGTTCCATTCTCTCTCATTAATGGAAACTTCAGGAGGACAGTAGATATTCACAAGTAAAATATGCATATAATATAATCCTGAATATTCGAATGAATGCTATACGTCACGGACGAGTGGACCAAAAAGGCAACCCCAGTTAAAGGGGAAAAATTTTGGGAATTGTCTACTACATTATATTCACTAGGTTGAACTTTCTGTACAGCGTCCTTGAACGATAAGTTCTGATTGCTCATGATCTTTTTAATGTGGACTTGCTGTTGGTGAGCTGGACAGTCAACATCTCCAGTTGAATGGGTGCCGCGACAATGCACGCATTGCAGGAAAGTTTCCGTACAGTTCGCAGTAGTATGGTGCAATGCACATTTCCCACACCTTGGACTTGTCGCTCTGCAATGCTTATCAACGTGACCGTACCTTTAGTATTTTTTACAGAGGATGGGAGCAAAAACATAGGGCTCCACCTCTAAATGCACCTGATATAATGACACATACTGTGGAAGTTTCTGCGCATGAAAAACCACTTTTATAGATCCAGTAGGGACATACTGAGTTCCTTCCTCGTTAACAATTCTATGGTTCAAACGCTTTACAGATTTTATAGCAGCAGTAGACTTTAAGTGCTTTAATATAGCATCCTCGTTCAAGATCTTCTCTACTCCCCTGATAACTCCTACCCGCAATACATTAGAACTCGGTATGTATGCCCGTAGCTTAAGCTCAACTAATAAAGGGTGTTTCAAAAATGAATTTGCCTGTACGGCATATACAAATTCTATTTGTACCCTATTTCGTCCCTTGCGGGCCACTGATTTTATTCCTGGAATATTTTTCTCATAGAAAATTCTACCCAAGGTCATAGGATGCATGTTACCGACATTGCCTGTTGCTGTGGACTCCACAAAAATAATGAAGGGTCCATAATGAATACTAGGGTAAAGTTCCTGCGACTCAGTCTTCGAAATCGAAGAACCAGTCTCATTATTCACAGCCGCATTTGCTGTATTTGAATTACTCACTGTACCACGATTCTCACTTGAACTATCATCCTCATCCTGTTCCATTTGAACTGTCTCTTCCCGAGCAACTGTGAGGGTTGAAGGATCAGGAGACTCCTCGCCACCACTTTGCTCCCCCATAACGTACGAATTACACTCGTAGAATCACTACTCAATACCGTCCAAGGATCATGTAAGAGAAATAGATCCGTCACTCCTGTATAATAAAGTTGGCTGAGAAAACAGGTCATGGAATCTACAATGGCCATCCTCTCTCTGCCAACATAAGGAAATAAATCCCACGATACTACCTCGTAATACACACGATGATGATAGTTGTTATTTTGTTAAAATTTTAATTGCAATAGAGATAATGATGGCATTTCGGCAGGAAAGTTGTATCACAAGCTTCTCTTGTCTCTTTTACTTGAAAAAGTAAATTGAAATTGCCGTACTTGTATGTTGGCAACCCTTGTGTTATGCTAGCTTGTATCGTTGTTTCACCGTTCGCATTTTATTGTAAATTTTTATCTATTAAATAATAAATGCAACAGTGATTGCTGAAAATGTTAATGCAATTCATATAAAACCCCAAAACGCCCGTACTTACCTAAATCACGATCTGACATAACCTCATTCTTTCCCTCGTTCGTTGAACCCTTCCCACGACTTTGATACATAGGTATGGAAAACAGAAGGCAAGGAAGCAGTAAAACGCAGCATATAAAGTACACAGTTTATATTTTTAATTAATTTATTCCAAACAACAGGCAAAAATCACAAACACACACACACCTTTACTCAACAGCTAGGTAGTTCAACACAAAGTAAGTTCATGATCAATACTATTTCTTCAAACTGATAACGTGTATAATTCTAATTTCACTCCATATTCTAAAAAAAAAAAAAAACAAGTAAACCTTGAAAAAAACTAAACCTGGAATGAAAGAAATTAATCTTGCACAAACATCAAATAGGCCTAGGCTACTTACATAAATAATTTGTTACATTTACGTAAATAACTCAAAACATGTAAAATAAAACAGCACCAAAAGCAAATGTTTGCACTCGACAAAGTGGAAGGCTCAACAAATGTAATCAAGGAAATGATACATGAAAACTGAAATATATAGTACCCGGTACTCGATCGAGTTACCAAATATTGGAACACATGGTAAGACCTGAATTTTTTGGTGAATGTTATATTGTTTTAAGTATTGTGTGGAAGAATGTGAAAAGAGGGTTCAGTTAATTCCTAAACATCATGTCAGTCTCCACTGGGTCATGTTACAGGCTGATCGTTACCACTAGATACCAGATGTTTGACAAAATGCCTAACCTCAACAAATCCACATGTTAACTAGAGAATAGAACTGTGCAACTAGCCCACTGATTAAAAAAAACATGAAAATAAGTACGGTACATAAACCAGCACCAACTAACACATCTAACACAGTACAACTCCAAATAATGTCACAACAGCGAATGACAGCAAGCCAACCACCCACGTGGCTATAGCTCCCTTAAATGTGGCATCTCTGTTACCGTGGCCATAGCAACAGACCATTTTCAAGCAGCGTTAGTCAACTTTTTCTCGCTGGTTGCGCTAAATGTCAGACTACAACTCTCGTGGACCCAACTGTAGCCACTTCTTTGCATCAAAGCCTTTCCCCGACAGTGACAACTCCATTAAATATATAGAGTTAGATGAAAAATATTTGTACACACAATCATCAATGATCTGCATTTAGAACTGTTGCACAGGTGAGAGACTGACTATCAATTGTTTGCCTAGTCTTTTCTTTTCTTAAATGATTGCAAATATCTTGGAAATTTCATTATATTCTTGATAAGTTCATAACACAAAATAAAAAAGTTCAAAATTGAACTGCAGGAAAAAATAGGTACTTGTGCAATACTGTACACACTTATTACAACAACAGGTAAGAAGCACAAACACACACCGTTTACTCACAACAGCTAGGTAGTTCAACACGAAGTAAGTTCATGATCAATACTATTTCTTCATACTAATAACGTGTATAATTCTAATTTCACTCCATACTCTCAAAAAACAAGTAAACCTTGAAAACACTAAACCTGGAATGATAGAAATTAATCGTGCACAAATATCAAGTAGGCTACTCACATCATATAAAATCACATAAATAACTCAAAATATATAAAATAAAACAGCACCAAAAGCAAATGTTTGCACTCGACAAAGTAGAAGGCTCAAACGTAATCAAGGAAATTACACTTCAAAACTGAAATACATAGTACCCGGTACACAATCGAGTTGCCAAATATTGGAACACATGGTAAGACCTGAATTTTTTGGGGAATGTTATATTGTTTTAAGCATTGTGTGGAAGTATGTGAAAAGTGGGTTCAATTAATTCCTAAACATCATGTCAGTCTCCACTGGGTCATGTTACAGGCTGATCGTTACCACTAGATACCAGATGTTTGACAAAATGCCTAACCTCAACAAATCCACATGTTAAGTAGAGAATAGAACTGTGCAACTAGTCCACTGATTAACACTTAAAAAAAAAAAAAATATTGAGGAAAGAAACATGAAAATAATAAGTATGGTACATAAACCAGCACCAACTAACACATCGAACACAGTACAACTCCAAATAATATCACAAAAGCGACTGACAGCAAGCCAACCACCCACATGGCGATAGCTCCCTTAAATGAGGCATCTCTGTTATCGTTGCCATAGCAACAGATAATTCTCTTGCACTAAACGTCAGACTTCAACTCTCGTGGACCCAACTGCAGCCACTTCCTTGCATCTTTGCCTTTCCCCGACAGTGACAACTCCATTAAATAACTATATAGAGTTAGATGAAAAATATTTGTACACACAATCATCAATGATCTGCATTTAGAACTGTTGCGCAGATGAGAGATTGCCTATCAATTGTTTGCCTAGTCTTTTCTTTTCTTAAATTATTTCAAATATCTTGGAAATTTCATTATATTCTTAATAAGTTCATAACACAAAATAAGTTCAAAATTGAACTGCAGAAAAAAAATAGATACTTGTGCAATACTGTACACACTTATTACAACACAAAACATACATAGTTAATATATATAACTCTCCCTTTAAAACACCACCTTATAGTTTTCCACAGTTCTCTGAAAGTCGCAACTCCACTCAACTGCACACGATCACTGCTAAGAGGGAACCAGGTAGCGATGGGCATTCCGAATGAAAACTATCGAATTATTCGATAGTCTCAAACTACCGTTTCATTCGATTGTTTTCAACAACATTCGATGTTTCATTCGGTCTATATGATACTGAATTCTCCTGCAGCAGTTGCTCCCACTTCGCTCAAAACGATAGTACGTAAGTCAAATGTTAAGGAAACGATAGGAACCAATGCAATAGTATTACGGTCTAGGAGAGCAACTATCGCGCGCGAATTTTAAACATTATCCAATGATGGTCCGTAAATGTTATTCTCTCCATTACATGGGCAAAAAAAGCAGTCCAGCAGAATTCTGGAAGACACACAAATCTGCCATGGAACTCTTATACACATTGTCACAGAAATATCTCACAGTTCCTGCAATATCTGTTCCAGCAGGAATAATATTTTCGAAAGCTGTCCAGGTAAGTGAAAGAAGAAACAGGCTGAAAGCAAAACATTTAGATCTTTTAATATTCCTGAACAAAAATCTTTGATTATAGGAAGACAGTGGTAGCCTAAGTGTCTGATTAATTATACTGCAAGTTTAACATATTGTTTTAGTTATCCTAACCTGTTCTATGTGCACAGAATGAAAACATTTGATCTAGCTATTTTATGTACTTTTTACCACGACATATTATTAGTGACTACACATATAAATGCTTATTGCTCTATTACATGTGTGTTTCATTTTGTTCGCGGTTTGGTTGTATTTTTTCATGTTAAAATGCAATTTTTTAAAATATAATGTAAGTATCTGAAAATCTATGACAGCTTTGAAGAGAGCTATGTTTAACGGCTGTTTGCACATGTATATTGTTTGACATGATACCAGTTAAATAAATAAAAATGTATTTTACTGTACTTCCTCCTACGAAGAGAGATTGCCTAACCTAAAACTGACAAAGTGCACCATTAAATATTTCATATTAAAATAAGTAGGCCTATGTGGACCCAGTGTCCATAATGTTAATAATGAGTATTCTATAAATTGTTCCTAATGATTAGCACAGATCTTGTGGGAGCCGAAATTGCAAGGATCAGAGTAAATATAAGACCGTACACTGTAAAAAGCGTGCATATTGCAGTAATTAGTAACTACCGTAACGAATGTCAGCAATTCGGAAACCGAATGAAAACTATCGAATAAAAACATTCGGTTGTTCTCCTGGACTATCGTTTAACAATCGATAGTAGGAAACATTCGATATGCCCATCACTAGAACCAAATACAGTAGAGACAATACACGACACTGAGCGAGATATCGAGGGACAGCTATTGGAGCACACTCTAGCGGATAGACCTGAACGGTACTGATTCTGTCATAGGAGCACGTGTATTTTTGTGTGAAGTTTATGGTGTTATTTATGCATTTTCAGTGAGTTGACATAATTAAATAGTAGCGTGTGTCATTCCTTGATATCTCCTCTCAACATGAGGGGAAAGGTATGTGCTGTGTTTGGCTGCAGTAATTACGAAGTAGAGAAAAATGCGCGCTCGTTCTTCAGGTTCCCTCGTGACAAGAATATGTAAGTAATATTGTGTTTGCATATATATTCTTCCAGTGACAGAGATTTTTATAGTACTTCATAATCTTCTGACCTGCTCGACCCATGTTTTAACGGGCTTAAAATATAATACGCATATTTTATTGTATAGTGCAGCAGTTAACCTTCAATACCGATGTGTTGTTGTAAATGTGATCTGTGGGTTTTGAAATGCCACAGAAGCGATTTGGATAAAGTGTACAAGAAAGAAGGGACGTTACGCTTGTATAAGAATTATAAGATCTGTTCAGATCATTTCCAGGCCAGCGACTTTAAAAATCCTCGACTATACAGCCAAGGGTATGTTACATTTTTACTTTAATTGTCCGTAAATATTCCTCAAAGCATCACTATCGACAACATTTTCAAACTTTTCTTTCTTTTATCCCTCTTCTCAGATTAAAGCCGGAATTTTATAGATTTTCTTTCTGTTAGTAGGCTTCATGTAAAGAGGAAAATTGTCCAGCTATTAAATGTTAATTCATTGCATCATATGTGTAAGGAATGTGCCGATATTTTTATTGACAAATGTCTTAATGTGATGATATATTGTTTTTAAATGAGGAAAAAAGACAAATCCAACCATAAGATTTCAGGCAGGTATGCTAAAGCTAAAAAAGTAATGCATAAATGAAAGATCAAGCCATTTCACAGCAGTCCATTTCACACCTTGTTTATATGTCTAATTTCAGTCTTTGAATAATAACCTTTTAAATAATTCTTCATTCATTTATCCAGAATTGCTTTAGCAACTTCGCTGTTAATATCTCAATACCTCTTTCTTTCTAGACGTAATTTATTTATCCATTTCCTTATATACATTTCCATTGATATTTGAATTTAGCGCGATTTGTTCAGGTCAAGTCACTAGGAGCGCCACCGTCGAATTGTCTCCCATTTTAGCAAGGCGAAATCCGTAAGTGTCGTGTATTGTCTCTACTGTATTTGCTAGAACCAGGGCTTGCTTGCTTGCTGATGCTTATGGGCTGTGTCTACGACATTTCACCCAGTCAATACTCGCTTACTCATGTAAACACACTAGTATAAATGAAAAAACATTCAGTTCAATAATTGATGCTTGAGCTTGCAAGTAGAAAAACACAAAACACGGAACTTCACTATATCACATAACAACGCCATTTTGCTAAAGTAGACTGTTGTCATACGGGAAACTTCCAATCTTGCAATCACACTGCGTCTAAAGCTTCACCCACACGAAGAATCCAAAATAGCACTCACAAGTAATACACTAATGATATGAGGAATCACTCATATGGAACCTTGAAAAGCATGAGTAATTCTCACACTATATTACAGACAGAATTATAACACGATATTGGCTTCATCTAGAAACAAATTTAGCACTCGAATAATCTCGACTGTAGGATTACAGAGCAAACAAGAAACACTGGTAGGAAAAACCTGCTTGAGTCGCTTGAGGTTAGTCAGAAGTTTTTTACGGGGGTTAGCATATAAAGAACATTCAAAGAAAATGTGGTTGGAATCGCCATTACGGATATTTGTACCACACAAACAGTTTGTATCCTGCGTTAAATGGAAACGTGATCGATATTGTGGTGTAAGGGCATGTTTAAACCGTAACCGAATGATGTTAATAATATGTCGTCTAGTATAAGATCCTCGTATAAACCAAGGTTTAACTAAAAGTGTTGGTTGTAAATGATAATAAAAGTTACCTTTGACTTGTGCAGTCTGTCGGAAGAAATTCTGCCATTCTTGACACCCCTCCTGTCGGATAACAACTACATAATCAGAAGCTGGAACAATATTGTTAGTATTCGGAACAGGAAGACGAGAAGCTTGTTTTGCAAGACAATCTGCTTTTTCATTACCCTCAATACCCACATGACCTGGTACCCATACTAAAGTTATGGAAATACCGACGTTGTCAAGCATATAAAGGAGACTCTTGACATTGTATATATACCAATATAGGATAACTCATACGAAACCAAAGATTGTAATGCACTCAGCGAATCCATATAGATTGTAGCTCTCGTATATCCCTGTCGCTGAACAAAAAGCAAAGCTTGCTGTATGGCGAATAACTCCGCCGTAAAAATTGAACAGTCACGAGGCAAACCATATTGTTCGTTAACATTTCGAGAAGGTATATAATAAGCGGAATCAACTCCATTAATGTTCTTTGCCCCATCTGTAAAAATGTTTATGCTTCGTGGAATATGAGAAAATTTCACTCTTTTAACAGGACATATCTCGGTCCCCTGCAGACAAGTAACGTTAGTAGAGCCATTACGTATAGGCCATATTATTTGAGGCTTAAAATAAGAAACCTGATAGGGTAAGGTATAGGGTAGTAAAGTAACACTGTGTATTAAGGTACACTGTTTCGACTTCAATGTAGTAAAAGCATGAAACAGTACGGGCAATCTGCGTAAATCCTGGCGCCGAACGGAATAATACTCCGAGAGTAACTGTAACTTCGGAATTAAAGGATGACTTGTTAAAGAAAACTTTTTAAGTAAATATTTCGTCGCAAGTATTTTTCTACGTACTTGTAAGGGAACTTCGCAGGATTCAACTAAAAGTGCATTGGTAGGTGTGGACTTTAAAGCTCCAATACAGGATCGTATTGCTTTATATTGACAAGTGTTAAGAATATTCAAGTTAGTAGAAGATGCTACGTCAAAAATATGTGATCCGTAGTCCAATATCGACCTAATAGTGGTTTTGTACAAAGATAGCACCACAACGGGATCTGCCCCCCATTGCCTACGGGTTACAGCTTGTATTACCTGAATATACCGTTCACTCTTCGAACGCAAATATAAAAAATGATGTTTCCATGTAAGTTTTTGATCGATAAATAACCCAAGATATTTATGGTGACTAACCACTGGTATTTCATACTGATCAAAAGCAAGTGGCGATCGGTCATAGGTTCGGTGATGTGTAAATATCATTGCTCGACATTTCGCTATGGAAAAATTTAACCCATGGGCCTCTAACCATGTTCTAGCTTCATGAAGCGTGAAACTAATATGTTGTCTACAAAGCTGTAAATCTTCATGTGTACAATAAAGCAAAAAATCGTCAGCATACGCCTGTAGTCGAGCATGACGTAAAATGACCGTTTCAAAATCTTTCATGAAAAGAGCGAAAAGAATACCACTCAGAATATCGCCCTGTGGCAACCCATTACTTACCTGCCGGGGCTGGTTTGTATAAGGTGTCGATTTAAATCTGAGTGTTCGATAAGTCAGAAGTTGTCTGAGAATGCTAATAAATCCCTCAGGAATCTTAAGAGTTGCAAGTTTTTCCCATAATATGTTCAAAGGTACGGAATCATAAGCCCGTTGAATATCAAGAAAAACCGCTATGGTACTATGTTTTCTATGACGAGCTAATAGTAAATCGATAACAAAACTATTAAATGCATCATATGTACTGCGTCCCTTAAAAAAGGCATATTGATATCGAGGCGTCAAGTTATAGTATTCTAATACCCATAGGATTCTTCGAAGTAAGATCTTTAGAAAGACTTTACGGAGGCACGAACCGAGGACTATACCGCGATAATTACTTACCTCAGTGGGTAACTGCTTATTTTTAAGAATGGGAATTAGAAAAAATTCTTTCCAACTAACAGGTGTACTGTGATTGCGAAAAATATCATTATACCTGTTTAATAATGCCTTCTTTCCTCTAATAGGTAATAATTGGAGCATTTGATATGATACATTATCTGGACCGGGGGAGGAATTTGAGCACGATTGGAGTACTGCCTCTAATTCCTGATAATCGCAGGGTTGTAGCAATACGGAAAAACGTGCGTCTAGTGGGTCTTGGGAATGAACATACTGTGGCACAATAAAATCTGGCGTCTCTCTATCAAGAAAATCTGATAATACTTGACCTGGGATGGTCTTGGCAGGGGAGTGCTGCGTAACTCGTGTGATTGCCCTAATGGCATTCCACAAGTCAGCAATTGGAACCTGACGCGTGAAGGACGAGATAAACTCCCTCCAAGCGACACGACGTTTTTGATGGAAAATTCGGCGGGTTTGTGCTATGTGTCGTTTGAGCCGGAAGTAATTTTCAGGTGTTGCGTGCTGCCTATATTGTCGAAAAAGTACTTTGCGGGTTTGAATCAGCAAATGACATTCGTTGTCCCACCACTTAACATGCACAGGTTTATTAGAAGATAAAGGGGATGAAGCGCTGATAGGGTGGTGAAGGTTAATATAAGCTGTTAAAATCTGCAGGAAAGTTTGATATGAAAAAGTAGTTTCCGGTATTTTTTGTAACGCATCCTCAATTTAAGCGGTATATATTTGCGGTTTAAATCTCCTCAAAGATCGAATCATGTTATTTTGAAATGTGTGATGCGGTGGAGAAAAGGGTCTGCCTACACCATAAGAAATAACAATAGGGAAATGATCACTGGAATAAGTATCACTCAAAGTATGCCATGTAGTGGTAGACACCATATTTCGCTTACACAATGTTAAATCTACTACGCTAGGAAGGGCGGAAGGCGCAGTCAAACGCGTAGGAGAGCCATCATTCAAAATAGCAAAAGCATGGTTATTTACTTCATTAAGGAACTGTGTACCTTGAAGTGTATCCAAATTTCCTCCCCACAGTGTGTGATGAAGATTAAAGTCCCCAAAGATAAAAACATATGGTTCGGTAGTAAATTGTAGAAAGAATTGGTTCCATTGTCTCTCAGGAATGGAAAATTCAGGAGGACAGTAGATATTCACAAGTAAAAAATGCATATAATATAAGCCTATAACATATGTATGGGGTATGGCCTGAATATTCGAATGGATGCGATATGTCACGGACGAGTGGACCAAAAAGGCAACCCCACCGTAACCGGGTCCATCATTACGTAAAACTTTGTAATTAGGATACTTAATGCGAGTCTCAAGATTAAACCAAGTTTCTTGTATAGCTAAAAAGTGAGGTACTGTTTCCTGTATTAATTTAAATAGCTCATGACGCTTGTTCATGAGACTTCTAGCGTTCCATTGAGTGATTCTGATCATAGAATTGAATAAAACCACAAACCCTGTCCCTTAAGTGGAATACATTATGAGCTAACGCGGGGTGATCACCCAATAATTGTACCAATTGCTGAATAGATTGATAAAGACCACTTTGAAGATATTCTCTTTGCCTATGAAATGACGAAAGCGGTTGCGCCATTGAGGCGCTACTCGTGGCAACAGGTTCGTCCAAAGGTGCCTCCATCCGACGGCTTGCGCCTTCGGAAACAGGTGTAACTCTTGAAGCTGTCATCTCCATGCGGGGAATCTCTCGTACCAAATTTTGATAACTTTCCGTATCATATCCTGGGGCTGGTACTGGTCTCGGTGATTTTAAAATTACTTGTGTGAATTTTCTCTTACGGGGATTCGACTGTGTAGGAGTCTGCCCCTCCCCAGTTAAAGGGGAAAAATGTTGGGAATTGTCGACTACATTATATTCACTAGGTTGGACTTTTTGTACAGCGTCCTTGAACGATAAGTTCTGATTGCTCATGATCTTTTTAATGTGGACTTGCTGTTGGTGAGTTGGACAGTCAACATCGCCAGTTGAATGGGAGCCGCGACAATGCACGCATTGCAGGAAAGTTTCCGTACAGTTCGCCGTAGTATGGTGCAATGCACATTTCCCACACCTGGGACTCGTCGCTCTGCAATGCTTATCAACGTGACCGTACCGTTGGCATTTTTTACAGATGATGGGAGCAAAAACATATGGCTCCACCTCTAAATGCACCTGATATAATGACACATACTGTGGAAGTTTCTGCGCACGAAAAACCACTTTTATAGATCCAGTAGGGACATACTGTGTGCCTTCTTCATTAACAATTCTACGGTTCAAACGCTTTACAGATTTTATAGTAGCAGGAGACTTTAAGTGCTTTAAGATAGCATCCTCTGTCAAGGTCTTCTCTACTCCCCTGATAACTCCTACCCGCAATACATTAGAGCTAGGTATGTATGCCCGTAACTTAAGCTCAACTAATATAGGGTGTTTCAAAAATGAATTTGCCTGTACGGCATAGACAAATTCTATTTGTACCCTATTTCGTCCCTTGCGGGCCACTGATTTTATGCCTGGAATATTTTTCTCATAGAAAAGTCTACCCAGGGTCATAGGATGCATGTTACCGACATTGCCTGTTGCTGTGGACTCCACAAAAATAATGAAAGGTCCATAATGAGTACTAGGATAAAGTTCCTGCGACTCAGTCTTCGAAATCGAAGCATCAGTCTCTTTATTCACCACCGCATTGGGTGTATTTGATTTACTCACTGTGCCACTATTCTCACTTAGACTATCATCTTCATCCTGGTCCATTTGAACTGTCTCTTCCCGAGCAACTGTGAGGGTTGAAGGATCAGGAGACTCCTCACCACCACTTTGCTCCCCCATAACGTACGAATTACACTCGTAGAATCACTACTGTATACCGTCCACGCTACCTCCTCACAGCGACTGTCAACTCAACTGCACACGAGCACTGCTAAGAGGGAACTGACACGGCTACATATATCTCGTATTATATTCATGGAGATAACAGAATGGTTTCTATTGTGCACAAAAATTAGCTCTAGAAACTCCAGGGATGTCGATCAACCACAATCAGGTCAAAGAACTTCAATAAATAACTTCTCATGTAGAACGAAACTTAATGTCGAGGTGAGCTCGACGTTGGACCGGTTACAATAAGCCATGATGTCGAGGTCACTTCGGCGTTGGACCGGAAAAGGTTAAAAGAGGTGGACCATATGACATTAGTTTCATAATAATAATTATTTTATAAATCCAAGGGCATTTTATTGATCTTACGTGATTTTTTTAGGTCATCAATGTCTACCCCTAGTTATTAGGGTAATTACGGGTCATAGTTAGGATGTAAAGTGGAGGGCATATAAGTCACTGGTAATAACCCACTTAGAGTATGGGATCCTCACCAGGATTATTTGATTCAAGAACTGGGAAAGATCCAAAGAAAAGCAGCATGATTTCCAAAATAGAAGAGTAATGTTATAAAAACATTGCAAATTTTGTGCTGAGAAGACTTGGGAGTAAGAGGACGAGTTGTTTGTCAACTACGAGGTATGTTTCGAGTTGTCAGTGGAGAGATGGTGTAGAATGATATTAGCAGATAAGTAAGATTGAATGCAGTTTTCACAAGTAGGCAGGAAGATAAAATAATATGAAGATAAAATGGAAATTCAAGAGGACAAATTGGAGCAAATATTTGTTTAAAGTAAGAAGAACTAGGGACGGAAATAATTTACCAAGGGAGATCTTTGATATATTTCCAACTTTTTGAAATCATTAAATAAAAGATCATGTACACAACTGATAGGGTATCTGCCACCTGGATGATGGTCCTAAATGCAGATCAGTGGTGGCTAACTGATAATGATATGAAACAATATCTAAATCTGATTTGCAACTAATTCATAGTTATACGTAAATGTTGGTTTTCAGCTTGATATACGTATAACTCAGGTTCAAGTGTATCTACAGAACTAACTGTAGCGTATTTGCTGTTCATGGGTTAGTTTTAAAAACTGCAGCAGTAATGTAATCTAGTAGAGATAAGTGACAGCAGAACATAGAAAGTACACCTCAAATAACAACAGTCAGTCAGCAGTTAGTCAGTCAGTCAGTTGGCCGGTTAGTCAGTGCAGTATTACTATTAGTAAGTTTTAGGAGCTTAGAACATTTTATATCAGCACTTTTCTTCTAACTTGGTGGTATTTGGGCACTTGAATTCTAGGGATTTGAATCCTGTTTTGTGATTCTTTTTTTCCTCATTCTTCGGGAGATCATTTCTTCATGTTTAGTAATCTTCATTCCTGTTTTTTTTCCTTAATATTACTGTGATACTGTATGCTATTCAAATAATGTACAGCCTTGTGCACAAACCAGTTATTCTTGAACAAAAACACTGAGTTCCAAGAAATTTTGTTAAACTATTTTCCCATTATGTCAATACAGACAGATAGACAGACAGATGGATAGACAGACGGACAGACATACAGATTTCTAGGACATTACATATTATTTTAGCACTGATTCCTAGAAATTAAGTACTCACATTTAATTGGTATGTTATTGTATTTTATGCACATCCTAACTTGAAAGATCTTACCATCTTATAATAACCATAATTCTGTTTCCAATATTTCTTTTAACTCACCAACTAAGGCCTAGTTTAATTTGTTACTTCTCTCCACTGTACATGTTTGATCTTTATTGCCACAGAATGAGTTTATAATCTGGGGATCTTGGTAATAATGAATTTGCAAACTATGTTCTCTTAAGTGGCCCATAATTTTTAGAGTTTTCATCTTTTATTACTTAAACGTATGTTGTTACCAAGAAAAATATTTTATCAATGTTTTAGTAACCTTATTCACTTATTCTCTACACATTTCATATCAAATATCAAAACTTGCAATACTATACCTGTGTGTAAGCAATAATGGTAATCCAGAAGGTTGTAGTAGGTCTGGGTATACTCAAAGTTCCCCAAAATAAAACCATGAGTGGAAGAGGAAGAGAAATAATTGTAGCAGATTTCATTTGATTCAAGAACACCAGCAGGTAGCACAGTAGCTCTGAATGCGAGAAAACAATAAACCATAAAGCAAGGAGTAAGCGAACTATCGTAGGCTGTTCAGATACATCCAGATCCTCCATAGTCTCTCCGTCTGTGCCGCTGAAGAACAGAATACAAGATATACTTATATCAGATTAGCTTACTTTAGCTTACTTTTGTGAATTCCATAGAGTGAGTTGTGAAGTTTAAATAGTCCACTTCCCTTCTCAATACATACATACATACATACATACATACATACATACATACATACATACATACATACATACATACATACATACATACATACATACATACATACATACATACATACATACATACATACATATATACATACATACATACATACATACATACATACATACATACATACATACATACATACATACATACGTATTGAAACTGTATGCAACCGTTTATAATTTGCTTTGTCTGTGGCAAAATACATACTTGTATATTTAGGAGCTAGTCTGCGAGAAATACGTGCGATCGCATGGTTTAACCTGGCACACCAATAATGTGACTGGTCACCTGTGATGTACGAGGTGTGATGCACTGAATACTGAGCTGAGCAAAGTGTCTACTGGGTTCACAAACAACAGTTTTGTCTTGTCTTTTCCTACAAACAGTGTGGGTCGATTTTACATGAAACGAAGTTTGATTGTGTGATCGGGATGGCAGAGTTGGTTCGACATATTTCTCTATATTTAGTAATGTCAGAAGTATCCTATTCTGACACTGCGAACAGTGTTTGTTAAATGGAAGTTTTGAGAAACATTGAGTAGAGACTTGTTTTATTTTGGTGCTGTGAGTAATGCGTGTGTGAATTGGAAGCTGGAAGAGACAAAGAAAGAAGAGGGAAGGAAGTGGCCATGGCCTTAAGTTAAGTACCATCCCGGCATTTACCTGGAGGAGAAGTGGGAAACCACTTTGAGGATGACTGAGGTGGGAATCGAACAACATTATATAGAGACAAGAAACAACATTACAAGAGTAGAATGTTTCGAGGAGTTTGTAAGCGTTATAAATTTTGGATTCGTGTTTGCTAGCACAAAGACTGATAGTACCGGTACTCTTAAATAGTAAAATGTATTCATGTAGATGCCGCAAACAATGAATGTGTTCTTCAGATGATCTGGCCATAGCACAGCTGTGTTCAGCTCTTGTCGTGGGCAAGTGAGCTGTAATAAGTTAGGCTGGCAGTAACACATAAACCTCACTCCTAGTTAGGAGTGGCATATGAGATTTAAGGCCAGCAAAGACTCCCATAATAGTGAGGACACCAGTTTCCAGATCATTCTACTATGTACAGTCAACGTAGGAATCTACGGATGCAGGGATGGACCCGGGAAGAAAAATACAGCCTAGCCGCGAAGTGGAGATCAGCTGCAGGGTATCGGAGCACACGATGAACAACTAAAATGAGTACCACTACAGTTATTTAAGTTATTGTACATGTAAAAGCCTAGCAGATATTAATGTGAATTCAGGCAGTTTGTAGATTTAGATCCAAATAAAGAATCTAATGGAAACAAGAGAGGTCCACCTATTCAATACCATATAATGTTATAAGAAAAATTATAACATTTTATTATACTCGGTACCGGTTTCGATGCTGGTGTGCATCATCATCAGCCAAAAATAAGAAAAATATACATAGACAAAGTTACAATAAACAATGCATAAAGTACATACAAATTTTACAGAACTGGCAAGACCTAATTAAAAACGGGATCCATAAACATTAACCTATGACTTAAACTTAAAAAATAGCACCAACTGTCTTAAAACTATGAATATACGTCCTCTTGATAAATGTCCTCTGAATCTAAAAACATTAAACCATGTGCGAACAAAAACCAATGTTTCACCAACATAGAAGTCCAAGAGCATAATTTTTAATTTTGTAAGAACATATGTGTAAAAGGTTTACTTGCTAAACATTCACTGAGTATTAGAGTAACCAGTGCAAGAATCAAGAGACAATTTTTCTATTGGTTAAAAATGGCTGTTATTAAAATAACACAACCAGTCAAAAGACGTACCGTAAATTCCTATTTTACGTGATAAAACATATGTCTTCTCTAACATAGCCGCTTTCTTTAAGTATTAGATAACAAGATCTTTTTGATGAAAAATATTGGCGGACGCCGTGTTTCCAGGGTACTGTTCTCGGTTCAAACTAGGACCTGAAGCAAGTAAAAAAGAAAATAATATCAAGAAAGGCTTTTTAAAAAAATCTTGTCGTAAAAATTTACGTGAATAAGAGACTCACCTCTGGGAGCGTAATTATTATGTGTTATTAGACGTTAGGGAAGACACTGAGAGCCGCAAGACACTGTGACCAATGCACCCGTGTTGGAGGGGAAGGGAGGGGTAAGCAAAACAGGGGAGGCACTGAGAAGGAGTGGGAGGGGCCCCTTAGAATCCGAGAATAATAATCGTTTAAATCTTTTGGACCTAACGGTTACTCGTTCACCTTCTTTCTTTTCATATAATATCTATAGAAAGCCTACTCAGACTGCTATCACCATCAGGAACGATTCTTCCCACCTTCAGGCCCATAAAAATGCCACATATAATAGTCTGGTTGACAGAGCCTTTAGAGTTCCTATGTCGAAAAAGAATCTGAATAAAGAATTAAATTTAATCCGGGCGATAGCTAGAAACAATGGTTTTAAGAATGCTTTCATTGATATGATATAATTGTTAACAAGTTTAAGTACCGTCCTAATACCACCCTTTCGAGAGAAAAACCCAAAGTTAATAATTTTTCGACTTTTACCTTTACAAATAAAATACTCAGCATCACCAAAGTCTTCAAAAAACATAACACTAAGATTTCTTACAGAACTAATAATAGAAGTATTGATATCCTGCATAATTCCACTTCATTAAATAGAAATAATGTTTTTCATAATTCTGGAGTATACAGATTATGCTGCCATGACTGCAGAAGTTCTTATCTTGGACAAACAGGGCGTAACTTTAAAATTAGATATGCGGAACACGTTAATGCCGTTAGGTACAATAAGATTTTCAACATAATTTTACTAGCATTGATCAGGATCTTACAGTTTTACAGGTTAACTTATTAATAAAAGTACTTTACTTGACATCACTGAGAGCTGTTTTATTCACCTGGACCAATACTTTAATGCAGGTTTGAATATTAATGACATTTCTGAGAAACCAAGAGTATTGTTTGACTTTTTGATAGCGTTTTTCAGACTTAGAAAAGCGTCCAATAGCAAATTAGTTTTTCATAACATACAAAAAACATTCTCACGCCACGCCCTCTCGCCGCATTGCCCTGCATAATTCCCCTCCCTCTTCCCTCCTTTCTTCATTGCCATTGGGTCCGGGCCCCTCCTACTCCTTCTCAGTGCCTCCCCTGTTTTGCTTCCCCCTCCCTTCCCCTCCAACGCGGGTGCATTGGTCACGGTGTCTTGCGGCTCTCAGTGTCTTCCCTAACGTCTAATAACACATAATAATTACGCTCCCAGAGGTGAGTCTCTTATTCACGTAAATTTTTACAAGATTTTTTTAAAAGCCTTTCTTGATATTATTTTCTTTTTTTACTTGCTTCAGGTCCTAGTTTGAATCAAGAACAGTACCCTGGAAACACGGCGTCCGCCAATATTTTTCATCAAAAAGATCTTGTTATCTAATACTTAAAGAAAGCGGCTATGTTAGAGAAGACATATGTTTTATCACGTAAAACAGGAATTTACGGTACGCCTTTTGACTGGTTGTGTTATTTTAATAACAGCCATTTTTAACCAATAGAAAAATTGTCTCTTAATTCTTGCACTGGTTACTCTAATACTCAGTGAATGTTTAGCAAGTAAACCTTTTACACATATGTTCTTACAAAATTAAAAATTATGCTCTTGGACTTCTATGATAGTGAAACATTGGTTTTTGTTCGCACATGGTTTAATGTTTTTAGATTCAGAGGACTTTTATCAAGAGGATGTATATTCATAGTTTTAAGACAGTTGATGCTATTTTTTAAGTTTAAGTCATAGGTTAATGTTTATGGATCCTGTTTTTAATTAGGTCTTGCCAGTTCTGTAAAATTTGTATGTACTTTATGCATTGTTTATTGTAACTTTGTCTATGTATATTTTTCTTATTTTTGGCTGATGATGATGCACACCAGCATCGAAACCGGTACCGAGTATAATAAAATGTTATAATTTTTCTTATAACATTATATGGTATTGAACCGGGCGAGTTGGCCGTGCGCGTAGAGGCGCGCGGCTGTGAGCTTGCATCCGGGAGATAGTAGGTTCGAATCCCACTATCGGCAGCCCTGAAAATGGTTTTCCGTGGTTTCCCATTTTCACACCAGGCAAATGCTGGGGCTGTACCTTAATTAAGGCCACGGCCGCTTCCTTCCAACTCCTAGGCCTTTCCTATCCCATCGTCGCCGTAAGACCTATCTGTGTCGGTGCGACGTAAAGCCCCTAGCAAAAAAAAAAAAAAAAATATGGTATTGAATAGGTGGACCTCTCTTGTTTCCATTAGATTCTAGGTTCAATACGGAATAAACATGAAGTTTTTAAACTTGAACAAATAAAGAATGGTTGTGTATTTCAGTTAGCTAAATGTATTTAGAAACTACGGAGTTGCTAATTAACATTTTTGTGTGTTGTCCGCAATGTTTGAGGTCAAGTTTATTGCATTTTGGAGTAGTATTTAAACTAAGAGTTAGAGACTTATCATCATCCTTTCATGTATTAGTTCTATAGAAGAACTGTTACGATCTACACAAAAGATTTGCATTTTCACGCCATCTCTTCCTGGGGCATCCCAGATATCTCTCCCCACCAGGGCAGTAGTTCATGACTGCTTTGGGGATCCTGCTTCTGTCCATCCTGTTTCGGTGTTCCAGCCAATTTCTCTGATATTCATAGATGTATTCCAATATATGTGTGCTTTTAAGATCATTCAGCACTTCTGTATTTCTTTTGTGTTCCCACTTAGTGACTCCTGCTGTTCACCCCATGTATTTCATTTCAGCTGTAGTTATTCTTCTCTCATTGCATTTCCTTAGGGTCCATGCTTCACTTCCATAGCAAAGTACAGGTCTTGCCAAGGTTTTGTAGATTCTTTTATGGGTGTGTTTTTGAACTAATGATGGTCTAAAAACTATATTGATGATTCCCAAATGTCTGTTGAATTTGGAGATTTTCTCGGGTATGTCCAGATCTCCAAAGAAATACAATTTGTAGCCGATGTATTTAAAATCATTTACTCTTTCCAAAATGTTGTTATTTAAGCATATCTTGCTTCTTACTGGTTCCTTGCCACAGAAAGCCATTATCTTAGTTTTCTCAGGGGATATTTCCAATGAGTACTTTTCTGAGACTAGCTTTAGGTTATACATTGAACGCTGTAAATCATCTTCTGAGGTGACGACCAGCACTAAGTCATCTGCAAATAATATTGTGTCCAGCTGTAGATTTTTGTTAATGCAGATGGAACCATGCCTTGTTTCTCTAAATTCTCGTATGAGAGCATTCATATGGATTATGAACAGGAGAGGGGAAAGACCACAACCCTGTCGTAATCCTGTGTTTATTGTTTTCCACTCTGCTAATTTATCGTTGAACTTTATTTTCATTCTTCTTCTTCTTCTTCTTGTTATTATTACGAGCTGATATATTTGGTTAATGGATGGATGATGTTGCATGAGGAAGTTTTTAACAGGCTGCATCAGAATTTCTACCACATTCCCAGTGGATTCTAATGACAGACTCGATATCTAACTCACATCGTAATCAGCCTTAGCATGTCTTGGGAGAAAGTATTCAGTATGGTAGTTAGTAGCAAGTCTTCTTTGAATATGCATTACCATATGATAGAAACAAGACCAACTACAATATATCAGACCTTAATGCAGCTATCGATATTAGCTAAAATGGCGGCCCGATCGGTTTGTTCAAATGTAAACATGAGCATGTGCGAAGCATCTGTTTATTTCTCTCTGTTGGTTTCGATTGATGAGGAAACGTTAGTGTAGTCATGTTTTTTGAAATACGGTTTTAAAACTATTTTGATATATTAGGACGTGTCGATCGTATTGTATGCCTGGATGTAATTCATATTACAGGAGATACACTCGAATTCAGATCAAGTGTACTTAATGCATCGTGACGATTTCGTAGTTACAAGTAATTTATTACAGTGCATTCGAGGATAAATTGGTGAATAGAGAGGATGTGTTCCGTGTACTTGATGAGCTGTTTTTTCGGATAAGACCAAAACTCTGTGTTGGTGCCAATCCTAGTACATTTCTCAATTACTATACCTTTTGAGGATTTTAAAATGAGGTTATAAAAAGTGATAAAGCTATTTATTTATCTGTGAATGAAGATTATATTCTCCTTGTTAAATTAGAGGACAAGGTATCAATTGATATACTGTCCCCTACAGTACGTATTTACGTTACCAACGATGTGGATGTTATAGTGCTTTAAACGAAAATAAATATGCTACCAGAGAATTTCAAGTTCATTCTCCTGTAGATTCTCAGAAGTGAACAGATGTAGCAGTTTGGTGGATCATTAGGCCCTATCAGAATCATTGTTATGAGAGAATTGAAATTCGCGACAAGGTTATGTTTCTAAAAAAATTCTTGAACGAGGCAGGCTATTATAGGTCTACTTAAAACATATGGTAATAGAAAGGTCATTCAAATAAATGTATTTCTAAAACAAAGTATTGATTTATAGGAAGAAGAATTACAGTCTGGAATAATTTACGAAGGGTGCTCCCTACTATAGTATGCGCACTTTTTAGTGATAGATTTTTGTACTCATTGGAGAAGTAAGAAGGGTTCCGTTAATACTGCCAACTGAATGGAAATGAAATCTGAACTGAATCGATAATATGATCGATCGATATGAATTTTATAAACCTTTATTATTTTAAGCAAACAACTGTGTCACACACACAATATATAATACTATATAACATTTCCCGATGCGAAACGTGTTCCTAGCATGAATTCTATAGTTTGGCTTTGCTGTGTAAACAACAACAGTACGAGTACTTAAAGTGTACGCCAGATGTCGCACAGCGATGATAAGTGATTCTTAGTTTGTGTTTCAAAGGTTGCCAATACGAATCTCGAAGATAACCGAAGTCGACCACTTCAGCACTAGGGTGTAAATCTATCACTAAAAAGTGCGCAGATAGTATATCTACACCAATTCGATAAATTTCCAATTTCTTTGAAATCAATTAAGAAAGTACTAAGTAGACAATTGATACGTAATCTGCCACTTGGTTGACAGCCCTAAATTCAGATCATAGGAGATTATTAATTAATTGACTGAATTGAAACGTATCAAATATTCCCCCAGGACTGTTATTTTAGAATGTAATCCTATATTACCTATTTTCTTAACCATACTAGTTCATAGAAAATATGTACCGTATATTTTGAATTATCCACATATTGCTTAGCTAAACAGAGGCTATTTCTGGATAGTGTTGGTCTACTACCCAAAGTAGAGTTTCTGTTCGTTATTATTGACAGCTTAGCAATTCAATACGATAATCAAAAGGTTATCTTTGTGTATCACAGGCGTGTTTACATGGAACCGATGCGTCGGCCATGTTGTTTTTGTATTAAGGTCTGATATTATTGTAGATGGTCTTGATAGAAATGATGTGTGTTAATGAATGTTAGTATATAAGTGCTGTATGGGATATGACAATTTCCTCAAATTTGAATAACAGTAGGAATATGTTGATTTTTACAGATATGATGTTTATATTTTTTGAGGTGCTTTTGGAAGGTGTTATGTGACTAATATTCATGTTCTTCAAGACATGATTACTCCTATGTGAGGCCAGCCATAGAGTTTGGATACATTTGACTTAGCCATCATTGGTATTATCAAGTGTTGTGAATTAGGAACTCTTTTACCTGAGTATCAATGTTAATTAAAGTCTTCCATTCTCATTCACCAATGAACTGTGATGTGTATTATTTAGGTGTGTGTGTTGACTTCTGTAGTACCTGATAAGTTGAATCTACATGCTAATTTTATTCAAGATTATTATTATTATTATTATTATTATTATTATTATTATTATTATTATTATTATTATTATTGTCATCCCCTTAGGCTAGTGTTCTTGGTTGGAATGCAGTCCTCATAGCAGTTAATTTACTAGTTGTCGTTATAGGAGTGGTATGCTTAAAGCTAATATAGTAAATTAACATTAGATTAAATCCCCTAATGCCTAGTAGTGGTATTACAGTGACAGAATCCATTCAGTCATTCGAAGGGGGTAATGGCTGTTATGGATTTAGGGTTTTAAATTTTTTTTAATGAACAATATGTAAACAAACTGAATTAAACTTGAATGATTATAAATGACTCTACTTCAAGTTCAGGTGTTTGAATGCATTAGTATGTGAAAAGATAAAGAATTAAACTGAATTAAACTTCAAATAATTATAAGACTCCAATTCAGGTTCAGGGTAATGAAATTGAACGACCTGAATAATTATAAATGATCACAGTCCAGGTATAAATGATTACAGCTTAGGTTTAGAGATTTGAATTCTTGAGTACGTGAAGAGTTTAAAGTGGCTGACTGCTAAGGCAGGTAACTAGACTGAGTTAAAACCTGAGTGGATATAAATGATCAGAATTATTCAAGTTCAGATGTTAGAATTCTTAAAGGAATGTAAAGTTGAGGTAACTGAGTGACTTTGGATGTAACAATCATAAATGGTTAAAATGAAGGCTGGATGTTTTTAAGTTTTAGATAGGAGTCAAGTTGAGACCAACATGGATAGTACTATATGGTTTGAATTCAGATTCAATTTAAATAATGTTATTAATATTCAATTAAGAAATCTTGGTCATGAGATACTTTTTTGGATCAGATATTAATAATTTTTAGTTTCAGTGCTAGAGTAATAATGATCATTTTCATCATTTCATTTTCTTGGTGGACAAGTTCTCTTTATAGTTATTTTGTATTTTATACCTTATTTTAATTTAATATCCTCTATGCAACTGCATTCCATTTGTTATACCCAGATCCCCCAAGATATTAGGCATCTCATTACAGGTACAATATATACACATGTACATATTATTGGCACACTTTATCTTGGTGCATTTACACCCTAGTGCTGAATTGGTCGACCTCGGCAATCTTCGAGATTCGTACTGGCAACCTTTAAAACACAAACTATGAATCGCTTAAGCATCGTTGTGCGACATCTGGCGTACACTTTACGTACTAGTACTGTTGTTGTTTACACAGCAAAGCCAAACTATAGAATTCATGCTAGGAACAAGATTCGCATCAAGAAATGTTATATAATGTGTATGTGACATAGTTGTTGGCTTAAGATAATAACGGTTTAGCAACTTCATATTGATCGAGCATATTCTCGATTCAATCCAGATTTCATTTTCATTCAGTTGGCAGCACTATCGGAACGGGGACAGCTCCCTCCTTACTCCTCACCCCCGTACACAAATGCACCAAGATAAAGTGTGCTGATAATACATACCGTATGTACTTCATTATAAACTGTCATGCTTTTTAGTCTACAACCACCTGTGAATTAGCTGTGTAACCCTTCAATCCTCTGCTCGCAACTTTCCCTATGGCTTTGTTAAATTCACCACCTCTTATCTTTAAAACATGAAAAATTGAGTCTAACAACTGTCATCTTAGTCTCCCTCTGCTTCTCTTACCCTTCATGGCTGAATCCATTATTTTCCTAAATAGTGTATCCTCTTCCAATCGTCTCGACCCCACCACCAAAGGATGCTTTAAGCACAGCTTCATTTATTGAGTTAATTCTTAACTTGGCCTTTATCTTCTCACTCTGAGTACCCTCTACTATTGTTCCAAACTGCTTTTACCATTAATCACAACTGTGCAATAGCTTTGCTGTACCTTGATTCAATTTCACTCCCGATACTATCATCCTGGGAGAATACACATTCTAATTACTTAAAATGATTCATCTGTTCTTGATTTGTATTTCCTACCTGACATTTAGTCCTCTTAGGTTCCTTCCTAAATGACGTCCGTTTAGACTTGGAAATTCTAATTTTCATGCCATACTCGCTGCACCTCTTTTCAAGGTTCAATATCATAGCTCGTATGGTAAAAATGTATTGGACATAAAAGATTGTTGGATTTTCTGTAAGTTGGATTTTCTGTAAGTTTTGTTATGTGCATATTTTAGCTTTCAGGCTTTAATTAAAGTCTGCCATTAAGATCATGTCATTGGCATAAGCCATGCTACTTACTATATTTCCATCTTACTAAATCCTAAATTTTATACATTTCAGTAAATGATCTATGTAAAATACAAAAAACAAGTTTGAATGATTATATCCTTGTCTCACCTCTGTAACTAATCTGATGCAAGAAATTCTACCTTCAACTCTCATTGTAGGCCAATTGTCAACAAAAATACCTTTGATTGCTTGTAATAACCTACCCCTGATACTATAATCCCTCAGCATGGTCAATATCTTTTCTTTTAGTACTTGTCACATTTATTTACAAAATAAATATTGGTTTATAAAATTAATTTAAACTTAAGACAATTAAGATCAATTAAAAACCTGACTCTAAGAACATCATGAAGTTATTAAATCTGTATGGTCAAATAAGAATCTGTACTTGATTAATAAAAAGTGCTGTAAGATAATTTAATCTTTTCAAATCTTGACAAATAAAATAGTTTTATATGTTACAAGGACTGAAAGTGAGAGTTTATGTATGAGTGCTGGTTCAGCTGGAATTTCAATATGAATACATTGAATACAACAGTTCCACTCATGTAATGTGAGACGTGTGGAGAATCTCTTTTAAAGAATGTTTACTGTATGGTGTAAAATATTGTTGTAGAATATTTTATTTGTATTTCCTTTATCTACCTAAGTAACTACTAGATTGTAAATGATTATGGTTAAGTGATATCTTATAACGTTCCGGAAATTTTGTGATGCGGATTTTTAGAACAGGGTGTGTTGGCCCCTGTCAATTCTATAAGCATGTCGTTATGCATTCTGGAAGATGGAAAGTTCGCGATTAGTGTCTGCCAATGCTCTGGAATATTGTGATAATATCGCGACTTGATAGAGAGTTTTGATTGGTGGATCTGGGTGGCGATAGGAAAGTTCCTGTGCTCTGATTGATCACTCGGTAATTACACCGGGGCCAGCCTTGCCCTTTAAGAGAGTGAGGTGAGATTTCGTGGTCTTTCATTCTCTCGTCAGTCCAGTGATCAGACGCACATCGGCGAATCCTCGCTCCCGGGATGGGCTACCTTGGGGTAAGCACTGTTGGTTTCAGTTCCACCTTAATTTAGGCCTACATTTAATGTTCACTTGTAATTTCACATAGGAGTTTGCCCTACTCGCCCAGACTCACCACTCAATGTCTCCGGTGCCTTATAAAGTGCCTTAACCTTTATTTACTATTGTATTTGTATCATGTAGTTCCTCTTAACCTCAAAATTGTATTGTAGAAGATGCATTATGTTGAGATATCTTTAGTTAACCTCTTGGTCCAAGAGGAAGCTCTAAGCAACTGCATCTAATTTGTATTTTGGAAATAGTGTAACTGGATTGTTAGGATAGGTGGATTTTGTTACGAATTTCTTTGTAATGTTTATTTTGAAAATAATATCTTGAATCAAGGGATCACCGTTGATTTTTCTGGAAACTCGCAACCTTCGTATCCCAATGGCCCTGGTAGGTTTCCCAGACCTGCCCAACCTGATGTTTATGTGTTTGTATTGGCGCAGTTCATGTGATGTTCTATTGTGTGCTAAGGTTATAAGGTGCCGTGTAATTTGATTTTTCCCTTTTTCTTACCTGTGTATCGTGTAACCACTGGAAACCAGTTACATAATGCACACAATATTATTTCATACTATGCTGAATTACTTAATTTTTATTTAAACAATATTAAGATAAATACATTATACTCAGCTCAGGACCCACCACTCAAATGATTCATACCATCCATGAAAAAATCAATATCATTCTATTAGTCAACAGATGTATCAACTCGCCCATATGACACAGTATAGCCATCTGTTATCTAGGTGACGTGTGCATGTCAACATATGAAATTAGACATAGTATGAAATAAAACAACAATGTTTTCTCTATAATAATGTAAGTATTTATGCCCCATATCTGACAGAAAGTTGTTGTCTTCCTGGTAATAGACTATGGGCACGTTTCACCAGCTCATAGCAAACAGTCTATCATAAATATTCATGGTGCATTCCATATTTCAAGGGCTCCTTGTTCTTCTGGGAAGCACAGTGTCAACATCAAAATAAAAGAATACAAGAATTTTTATTGTTTGAACAAGAAATCTGCTGTATATGAGCATGCATGTGCTCATTTGAATTAAGATGTAAATTTGAGAAAACTTCTATTCTGTTTACCATCAGCCTATTCCAAACTCATTTATATTCAGAAGGAGAAACATTCCAGTAACTTACTTCACAAGGATTAACCAAAGTCTGGCTTCCAATTCATGCAGTAGCTCTGCTGTAATATCTTTCCTCCAGAAATACAATTTGCTTAACGTTGCGCCGACACAGGCAGGTCTTATGGCGACGATGGGATAGAAGGGGGCTAGGAATGAGAAGGAATTGGCCATGGCCTTCATTAAGGTACAGCCCAAGCATTTGCCTGATGTGAAAATGGAAAAACATGGAAAAACATATTCTGGGCTGCCGACAGTGGGGTTTGAACCCACTATCTCCCAGATGCAAGCTCTCAGTTGCATACTCCTAACTGCATGGCCAACTTGCCCGGTCCTCCAGAAATACAGACTGTGCATCTGACCACTAGGCTGTTTTGTTAAGACCTACTGTAAATTAAGTGAAACTTGGATATTTGTAAGAATGACACCATGGCCTTATAGCCCAGAAGACAACCCCCTTCTTTCATTATTATCTGTTCAGTGTTCCTTGTTACTTACTGTTCTGATCCTGAAATTCTACTTTACTTGGTGATGACTGTTATTTTAAGGATTATTAAAATGTAATATTCAGCTTCTTGAACATTTTAAAAGGAAAGAAAATTATAAATGGACCCATATCCCTCAAATTGCCAAAGGGGTTATTATTTTTAAAGAACATACCTAAGTACATAATTGGGTTTGAAACCATCTTGGACTCACTAGCAGTGAATAGCATGATATCATAAAGATGGTTCACATTGTAGTGAAAGTACCTATGACAGTAATCACAGTCAACATTGTCACAATGAGATCAAAACCCTCCCTCATGTCTTAGGTCACTGCATACAAAATGGAACTCTGATCATTTATAGGAAGGGAAGTTAGGGATTGGAATAACCTACCTAAATGCAGATCAGTAATGATTCTGAGAAACAATAGCTGCAACCCATGCATCCCTTACTATCTTAAGAAATAATGAGAAAAGCAATAGCTACAATCTGTGTATCCCCACAATATTAATAAATGAAGAAAAAGAGAATAGCTACGACATGTGTATTCCCTACTACCTTCATAAATAAAGAAAAAAAGAATAGCTACAACCCCTATCTTAATAAATGAAGAGAAAAAGAATAGCTAAAATCCATGTATCCCCTAATATCTTAATAAATGAAGAAGAATAGCTACAACCTGTGTATCTCCTACTATCTTAATAAATAAAGAGAAAATAACAGCTACAGCCTGTTGTAACCCCTATTATGTTAATAAATGCAGTGTATGGGGTACAGCACATCTTGCACATTATCTCTTTACATTTTATAGGAACTTCTCTGTTCCACACCAAGTTCCTTACATTCTGGTAGAACATATTTCCCACTTGTATCCTTCTGTTGATCTTCTTATCCAACCTTGCATTTTGCATTATCTCACTTCCCAGTTCCTTGTCTCCTATTTTGATAGCTCCTTTTCCTTTTTTACTTCCTCAACTCATCACCATTGTCTTGCTTTTCTTTACATTGATCCTCAATCTCCATTCCATTCCTGTTCAACATCTGTACTTGGTATCAGTTTTTGTAAATCTTATCTTCCTGAATCTACTTTTTCTTCAAACTCCAAACCTTACACTTTCCTTCTAGTTTTGAGCCCTTGCGTACTTTCACTTTCTTGTCACTGCTCTATGGTCCAACCCCAAAGGCTTTCTCAGGCATAGCTGGTACATCCACAAAATCTTTCCAACATCTATTTTCGCACTAATATGTAATAAATCCATGTATTCATTCTTCTTTCTCCCCTTCCATACCTGGTAATCTTCTTGCTATTTTTCTTCCTGAACCATGTGTACCTAATATTAGTTGGTTCCTCTGGCAAAAGTCCATTATCCCTTTCTTGATTCTTGTTGCCATATCTATATGGCCTCAGAATCTCTTATCTTCCCTGTCTCTCTCTTCTCTCTTGTGTGTTGAGATCTCCAATTCACCAGCTTAGGACCAGAAGAGTGTATCTATAATAACAATACTTTTCAGTGAAGCAAGAAGAACTGACAAGTTTAGTATTGCTTTATGTACAACTGGTTATGTTATATACACTCATTTGAAAATCACTGTTTTTTTTGGGTATATCAACAACATATTCCCAAATAATGTTACGTACTTATTTCTTACATCCAATGGTATATTCTGTGGCATAGAAATTCTTTAATGACCTATAACAGAGATTCACTATTATCGGCACACTTTATCCTGGTGCATTTGTGTACGGGGGTGAGGAGTAAGGAGGGAGGTGCCCCGGTTCCGATAGTGCTGCCAACTGAATGAAAATGAAATCTGGATTGAATCGAGAATATGATTGATCGATATGAAGTTTCTGAACCGTTATAATCTTAAGCCAAAAACTATGTCACATACACATTATATAACATTTCTCGATGCGAATCTTGTTCCTAGCATGAATTCTATAGTTTGGTTTTGTTGTGTAAACAACAACAGTACTAGTACGTAAAGTTACGCCAGATGTCGCACAACGATGCTTAAGCGATTCATAGTTTGTGTTTCAAAGGTTGCCAGTACGAATCTCGAAGATTGCCGAGGTCGACCGATTCAGCACTAGGGTGTAAATGCACCAAGATAAAGTGTGCCGATAATACTTTGGCTCTAATATGTTTTCAATTGAAATAACTTTACACTAGCGTATGTAAGGTACCGTACGTAATCATAAAACAATCAAATTCAGTGCAAGTGTACTGTAAGTTATATTTATTATGAATCATTGTATGACCACAAGGTATCATTTGACATATTCTGTTAAACATGCAAGTGTAATAAGTATCAAATCAAAAATGCATCATGAAATTAACTACAATGCTGAGAGCAAATGTATAGTTTTTGTCTTATTATTTTCCAAGCATAATAAAAACAGACATTGTTATGCCAGAATGGATTAATTTATTCACCAACATCACTCGAGCAGTCAGTTATAGTGTCATGCTGAAGTGATCTGTAGAATGGGTGGTACTGCCCCCAGTGTCGCATAAATCAATATTTATCTTCTGAAATGGGAATTAGTCCTTGATATGACAACTTCAGTTCCAAGTCATTTAATGGGGCATTATGCCCTCTCCTAATCACTGTTATTTTTTTGAACTTGTTGTATACAA
The DNA here is from genome assembly GCF_040414725.1 of Anabrus simplex. NCBI lineage: Eukaryota > Metazoa > Arthropoda > Insecta > Orthoptera > Tettigoniidae > Anabrus > Anabrus simplex. Next base: position 240,716,561 of record NC_090268.1, read on the forward strand.
GGAACTCGATATACAAAGCACAACATAAAAGTTTATTATTTGTAAATCTTTACACAGTATGTACAAAAAAGGAACGACAACTGACTTGATGCTTGAAGCGCTGCACACGTTAAATAATAACATAAACTAGTAGACTGATGGTCTGAGAATAATGCACAATCATATACATGAATATTCATATGTACAATGCTGTCTATCATGATCAGATAGGACGCTTGAAGGAACGAATGTCCGTGATAGCTGATGACTATCTGTAGTTTGTAGAATTATACAGGGAACTTGGATTAAAGTTCGTGGTAGCAGAATGCTAGGCCGAAGTTGGAAAACTGGCAGGGAACTTGTGGTAAAGTTCATGAGTAGCTGAATGCTAGGGCAGGATGCATATCGGTGATACGGGAGACAGGATACTTGAGGCGGAGATGTCCTGAGGTGAGACCTCCCGACCAGAATTAGTCCACCTGTTCAGAACACTTTTTTGAGAGGGTACCTCTGTGTCTGACATACGGTGTAGTCTGATCGCTGGACACTGTGTGAGTGCCTGCAGTGGAGAAGACGTCACCCAATTTACATCTGCTGACTGACGTCACACACGATTACGTCAGTGCGCAGCAGTCCACACCTCATGGTATCTAGAAGCGTCGATGCTGGGCGGGTTGCGGAGCTTGCAGGCGGCGGAGGACACACAAAACGGAACTTCTTGTCACTTGAGGCATATTTAAAAAATATATGCTCTGGGTCAACCTTTCTAAATTGCAGCCATTTAATATTTAGCCAATTAACTTCCTCTCCATTGGTGTCAATCTTCGTGTTTTTCACCATTACTTTCCTCAGCTGAGTGAAATCTAGAAATCTGTCTTGGTTCATCTCTATTACTTTAAAGGGGTTATTCTTACAAACCAATCTGATTAAAGTGTAAAATCCTCAGGGTCAAATATGTCAACCGCACTTTTCTTCTTCTCAATCTGTTCATGTACACTATTAACCTCCATCTGCAACTGTCCCGATTCAAAAACTTGTGATTAATAACAGGAATGTCAAAACATTGCACACATTACATGAACAAAGCAGCAATATTCACATTTATGTTTTGACCACCGCATGTGTCGGACATGAAAGTAATTTCTTTTCCATCGGCTATATTTTGAATTATAGGGAAAAGACACAACCCCACTTCACTCGAAGCTCCCTTTGCCAATTTATTATGCCAGCAGTAGCAATGTATGTTATTAGAACCCAAATCCAACACAGTAAAGTTGTACAGAGCCAATCTTGGTTATAAAAGAGCGTCTTTGCGTTAGTTGATAGACAGTAAAACACTGCCTCTAAATCAAATTCAAGAAAATGCTCTTGCCCTTCTTGGGCCCTCTTCTTTGCTTCATCCCTGTGTTTTCCAGAAAGGTCCTTGTTTTTCAAATGTTCTTCATGGCTTGTTTTATTTGCATCCTCTTTTGCTTCATTCATGTTATCGTAAATATAACATGTATCACACATATCCTTCTTTCGTGCATGGAAAACTATGTTACAGCATTAAAAATGTTTACAAAATCACCAATATTCTTAAGAAACATAATGTCAAAATTGCCTTTAAAACAGTCAACAACAATACTAATCTCTTATACAACCAGCACAAAATCAATAACATCCGGAATAGATACAACAAATCAGGTGTATATAAGTTAAATTGCAACCAACGCTCCGCGAGCTATGTTGGGCAAACTGGAAGAAGCTTTTTAATTAAATATAAAGAACATGTCAACGCTGCCAAACACAAACAACACTCTGCCACGAGCACTCATATAACAGAGTCCAATCATTCCTTCACCTCCATAGAGCAGGACTTAAAAATTCTTAATTTTTATACCAAGGGTAATTTACTCAACAGTTTAGAAAACATCCTTATTAATATCAACCAAAAATGCAATCCTGCATACAATTTAAATTAAATTTCAGAAACTGTGAACGTACCGTAATTTTTGAGGCATTACTCAACAGTTTCTATTTGGGCAAGCCTCGTAACAAGCCTCCACGCAGTTGCTCCCCGCCTATTGGTTCCAGTCTTCCCCTACTCTCCCCTCATACCAGCTTCCATCACACACGGCTTCCACAGTTCACCTCCAGTCAGCCTTAAACATCTATACAACGCTGAGCTAGCCATTCTTGGGTAGGCGGGAATCTAAGTACCGGTACTCAGATGTGCCGTATTTTTATTTAATTCTTTTGTATTACAAGATGCTTCAAAACTTGCCTACTTTTAACGTTAATAATAGCCGTCATTCTCATTCTAGGGCACTCTACTGCGCATTCCACTTATGAAATCACAATCAGATATTCCGGCTACTTTTTTTTTATCAAAAATTGTTAACATCATCACGCCAACAAGACGAACTCAATATCATTTTACTGGAACCCTCACTCATGTTGTAACATATGTTTAACAATTATCTTCATTCTACTGCAATTAAACATTGTGCTCCATATCACCGATTTTCTACTGATGCATCGGCAAACTGTATGTCAACACAGCTTCATCACGTTAAGGAGGAGGACTCTATCACCAACTTTATTTTGAGCCAATGAACCTTTTCCCTGTCTAATGTTTCCTTACGAATCACAAATTTTTCTGAGAGCTCCTGATTGTTCACAAAATCTTTCTGTTCCAGTTTCTTCACACTGAAGGGCTTATTTTGCCTACATTCCTTAACTAAGGTCAGATAATCTACCGTGAACAGGGATTTTGCCTTAGGTTATGGAGTTCCAATGGTACTGAAATCTCTATCACTAGGCAAATATGAATAGCCAGATTCAAGGAATTTACGATCAATAATTTTAAATTGGGAATAATGAACTAATGTAACCCACAAAGATGCAATATACTGATTCCTATTCTGACCACCACAAGTGTCTGAATAGGCTATTAAATGATTTGCTGTTGTGCTGACGTTCCCCAGGCAATACAGAATACATGAACCTACTTCTGTTGGACACCTTCGTGCTTTATCTTCACCTCACTTGTACATGTAGGCCTAACTTTTAACATTCTCACAGTTAATGTATTCCTACATTATACACGTAAAACTTCCTCTTGTAAAAACATACGCTTTTTCTTTTCTTCGAATTTGTAGCACTGTTTATATTCTTCTCTTGCCCGATGGCTGTCATGATACTACGCATATCACATGACTCAGAGAAAGTGAGGGATTGTCATGAGGACTTGGCCACTATGGCACTACCTCCAGCGGTTAGTTCAATTTGGTTGATATTTTGTGACCCTGTAGCACATAAACGGGATGACGTGGAGAGAGCCCAGTTGATTTAATATCTGTGGCAGAAATGAACCGCTAGATGGCATTAACTCAATTTTGACGGTTCGTGGATTTGGCCCACTATGTTTCTCAGCCCTTCAATTGTTAGCAACACTAATTTTAAATAGAACACATACATTTTATTTCAAATGTTGGTGAAGTCGAGGGTCATTAATAAGAAATTTTAATAAGGTCAACATTAGTTTGTGCAGCATTATTTTAATTGTGCACTCTCCACTAATCTATGTGTTAATTTTTCAAGATGCTAATTTTACATAGAATCAAATCATTCTAATATGCAACATAGGTGAACTACAAATTCTTCATTCTGTTCTGTATCTTGGTTAATTGTAGAAAAAGAAGCTTAAACAGTTCACTTTTAAATGGACTCTGAATAAGAAAAGATTATGAAGGAACTACATGTATTATTCCCTTTCTCACCAGAATTATGACCCAAATAACTTCTTGTGATTAACAATTAATTTTCTCTTAAAACATAATCAACACATGCTTTTAGGGCTGATAATTTGATTGTTTTGCCCCTTAAAACAACAATCATCATCATCAGACATGGTTTTGATGTAAAGGACTGTGTATTATTATTTTCCTTTCTTTGTCTTTTGTCCAACAGTAATGTTTACACAACAGTGTGTAAACCATCCCTGAAAAACACTGCAAAGTGATATCAAGATAATGTGTATCAATCCAGAACTATTTTCTTTGCAATACAAACCTTGTATCCTTTTCTGTCTTTCCTGGATCAGGATTTGTGCGTGAGAATCTAGAAAAAGCAAAATGGTCAGGTCAGTTAATCAATTTTGATTTATCTGTAATTAAATATGGAAAGGGTCTGTGCATCTTCAAGCCTCTTTATATCTTTCACATAATTGAATTTTAATAACAGTCTATAAGGATGAGATATGTAATAATAATAATAATAATAATAATAATAATAATAATAATAATAATAATAATAATAATAATAATAATAATAATAATAATAATAATAATAATAATAATAATAATAATAATGATGATGATGATGATGATGATGATGATGATGATGATGATGATGATGATGATGATGATGATGATGATGGTCATCATCATATGGTCTCAGTTACCATGTGCAAGCATTTTAATTTGACACCATCTGGCTGATTGCTTGTCGATGATGATATTCCATGTTGCTCTGGGCCTACTATATGGCAGAGTAAACCAAATTTCTCTTGGGCATCTATGGCTGAGTTTTAATGAATTTTGTTGGGTAAACACCAAATATATTACCAGAGATCATTTACATGCAGAAATTGTACAACGAGGAGTGTCAAATGGACTTTTTTCCACCCTTCAAAAATCTGACTACCTCTGCTGGATTTGAACCTACTATCTTGGGATCTGGAGGCAGGCACTCTACCACTGATTCACAAAAGGAGCTAGAGTGGCACTGAATGCACTGTATTTGAACAGAAAATTAATAATAATTAAACATTATGTATACTACTTGGTGATACAATTTGATATGTGTGTGGTCTAGAGCCCCAGTGATATTAGAAAATTTTGGCTGCTTTATAAAAATGTTCCTTCATTTTAACCCTCCCTTTATGTATCATGGAGAAGTGTCCAATATGTCCCTCAACAGTGTAATGTGATGTGAAACAATTTTCACAGCTCTGCATGCAGTCAATTTTGAGACACCAGCCAGAGAAGTTTCCAACTGTGTTGATTTATTATTAATATTAATTTACATTTACAAATTTGTTTTATGATTAATTGCATTATTGCTGACTCTTTACTTAAATCAAAATATCTCATACAATTCTTTGTCATTTCATACAAGAAAATAATTTAATTACATTCTAAACATTTTTTTCTTTATTCCACTTGTGAGCTAAAATAATATGTATTTCCTCGTCACTGATGCAGTTTTCTTCAAGAAACAAGATGGTCATTCCTTAGCTTAAACCACAGTTCAGTACAGTTTAAGCTAAGTCATAGATAAGGTCAGCTTATTACTTACACTCCCTCTTAGAAAACCCTTCACCGGACGAGTTGACCGTGCGGTTAGGAGCGCGCAGCTGTGACCTCGCATCCGGGAGATAGTGAGTTTGAATCCCACTGTCGGCAGCCCTGAAGATGGTTTTCTGTGGTTTCGCATTTTCACACCAGGCAAATGCTGGGGCTGTACCTTAATTAAGGCCATGGCCATTTCCTTCCCATTCCTAGGCCTTCCCTGTCCCATCGTCGCCATAAGACCTATCTGTGTCGGTGCGACGTAAAGCAACTAACATTAAAAATAAAAATAAAAGGAGAATAAAGAAAACCCTTCTGTAGCTTAAGCTTTCTCTTAAGCTTGATTTGATGCTGAAGTGAATACTGCAAACGTAGACTTAGGGCTATTGTCACTTCTTCAACACTGAATGGTTTACACATTCTTCCTCAGTTTTAACATTTCCTTTAAGAACTTTAAGTTCCTTTTTTTTAACAGCAATTGAATGTATGTGGAGTTATGGTGATCAGAAGGTAGCAACTATTTTGGCTCCTATTTGGAAGGGAGTTTCAGTCTTACAGTGTGATCTGCTGGATCACTCTTTCCAAAGTTTCTTAGGTAAGACCAGGCCTTTCTGCTATGCATACTGAAGACCAGAGATTCAACTTTTCAGACCATTTTACACATCTTGTTGCATCATGTTTGTAGAGATATTCATCAGCTATTTCATATTTGTTGTTTTCACAGAGTTCTTTATACAGTTTCCGGCATTCTTCTCTCTAGCTGGGTACATACTACTTACAGAAATTTCGTGGGATACATTTCTTTGCTGTTCTTATTACAGCTCCAACAAATTGCTTATAGTTTGAGCCTATCCCTTTCAGACTATGTATGTATAATTGTGTGGATTCGTGTTTTAGTTATGTGTGAAAGTCTTTGATGTTTTCTTGGGGCTAGACTGGACTGCAGCTGTTTTGCGAGTCACATAGCATGTACTTCAGTTGTTCTTCGTTAGCTCTTGACTGCTAGGGTCCAGGAGGAAGAGTTTAAAAATACAGTTGATCGGTAAGATGGCAGGATGCAGTAATGCCAAAAATAAGTATTTATTTATTGCATTCATATTAATCTAGAAGTTTTACTGAATATCAGAATGTAATCAATGAAGTGTGTAAATTGGTTAATGAACCAACATTGTACATGATACCATAAGGTTTTGAATGTTGATATGCACAATTGTGTGGGCTACATTTCCCTACAGGCAATTCATCAGGAGTGCAGGGTGCTGCTGCTGAAAGGACTGTAAAAGTAGAACTCGTACTAATGTACAAAATGTAATGTATACTTGTTTTAAATCATTCCACACAGTAAAATAGAACATTTGATTATGTACATATGTATATTCACATGTACTGAGTTGATCTTTTTTGTAAGGTGTGAATTAAATCCTGACAGTAGTGTGGGTGCTTTCTTTTTTCAGATGTTAATTTTTTATTTTGTAAAATAAACTATAAATATATTTCTTAAGAGCATTTTTGTCAGTTTTTGATGTATAAACAAAAATTCACACCTCCAGTTTTCTTTCAGGTCTGAAAGGGATACAGGAGGAATCCATCCTACACACTTGACCAGATTTTCAGAGAAGGAAGTCCAGTTAACACTTCAGAAGTTCCATCGAGGTCTTGGGAGTAATCTTACTATGGGAATTATAGTAATTCCAGATCATACCTGGCAAAATATGCTACTATGATCTTTAGCAATGGAATAAGCTACTACAGTCTTTAGCAGACAAGGTTAAGCAAGAGCATATAAGGTGAAGTGAGAAACAAAAATACTGGTGCCATACAATTCTTAGGATCTCCTAGTACACATAACATCACAGATTAAGAAGCAGATATGCTGTAAATATATACTGTACTCTTATATTGGAAGGGTTGGAGCATTAAGTCTGTTAAGTAAATAATATCCAAAGGAAAGAAAAATCTAATAAAGTGTATAACAGATCTGCCTTAGAGAGAAGTACCAACATTTCCAACATTTTTTACAAGTCAAACTAATGATTTTTCTGAATAATCTTCATGAAAGACAGGACTCTAGGGAGAAAAATATGAACACACATGAAGGATAAACAAAGTGACATGTAACAGAAAGTTGACACTGATTAATCCCTGCATGGGGGGAGTTGTTTGTCCTTCATATGGATTTTCCCAGGTAAAATTACTGTAGGCTAAAAAAAAAAAAATTGTCACACTTGTGCGCACACACAGATGGATTGTTAAGCCTGTACAGATGGCACAGCAAACGAATCCCATACTTAACCACATGTGCACTACCTCTATGTGAGCATAAGGTAGTAGCAATCAGTGAGACACTGATGATTCAAGCGGACTGTATATGCCAACATGGGTAGATGTAAGGATGTGACAGAGTGGCAGAAAGGGGCAATCGTGTTTGGCCGTGCCCATGGCCATACGGTGCGTGAAGTTGCTGGATTTGTTGGTGTTTTGCAGAGGACTGTTCAACTTGTCTATAAGCAGTGGTGTACTACACGTGACCACGAAACACAATGGCAGAATTTTTCTTTTTTACAAGTTGCTTTACGTCGTGCCGACTCAGATAGGTCTTATGGCGATGATAAATGTGTCAGAATTGTGCTCGGAAGAAGATCCTGATTGAGAGGGACCAGAGACATGTTTCATGGTTTGTGAATCAAAATCCCTTCCAAATCTGACAGGAATTGCTGCAGTCTGTGTAAGTGAGAGAACATTGCGACGGAAACTGCATGCAATGAACATTAAGAGTCGGTCACAAGAGGCCATTGTTCACACAGGCTCATAAAGCTGCGCGTCTTCAATGGGCTAGAAATCATCAAATATGGACAGTAGCTGACTGGTGGAACGTAACGTGGTCTGATGAATCATGTTTTTGCTGTATTCCAATGATGCACATCGTTGAGTGCACAAATGCCAAATGAAGCATTTCATCCTGGATGTGTTCAAGGTCAGGTTCAAGCCGGAGGTGCGTCTGTGATGTTTTGGGGATTTCTTGTATCACGGATTGGGTTCACTCACTGAGGTGACTAACATTGAACCAGCATGTTTATTTAAACATTCTGGATGATCAGATATTGCCTTTCTGTCAACATCTGCATGATGAGTATGCTATTGATACCCCGATTTTTCAAAATGACTACAGCGAAGTTCATCGGGCTGGACGCATATGTGATTGGTTTTATGAATACCGCCCTACCCTATTACATCTCAATAATTCGCCTGTAAAATCACCTGACGTGAACCCCATTAAAAATCTGTGGGACATGTTGAAACAGCAGATAAAACGCCGGCATTAACATCCCCGCAATTTGGTGGAATTGTGTGATCAAATCCTCTGCGAGTGGCTTAACCTGGATGCAATGTACCTGCACAACCTCGTGGACTCACTTCCTGACTGAATCCAGGTTGTTATCAAGTCCAGAGGCAGAGTTACGTGGTATTAAATGATGCTTGTAATGATTTCTCCAGGGGTGATTAATTTTTGGTCTGGTGAGCTTACTTGGTGTCAACATATAATTACCCTCTCTATTATAATAGTACTCACTTAGGTGTTACAGGTGGTTGCCAAACCATCGATGAATCTCTACGACCTCCAGCAATACCTCCTTGTTCCTGCAGATAAGTTAAAACTGGTGCTAAATAAATAGAGGTACACAAACGCTTCACAAACACTTAAACACCATTTTAAACATAGCCTCTTAATAAAACCAACTGAACTTCTAAAATACCTCTTTAGGGAGCTTACCTGCAGCCTTTGAAGTACTCCCCTCCTCTATAAATACAATATGCTTAACACTTAAGGAATTGTTGTCATTTCAGGATGAAGTTCAAATTGGGGGATAGGAAAAATATCTGCCAGGGCTGAGTAGGGTAAATGGACAAGCACAGTTGTTTTTAAATTCATCAAAAAATTCACAGATCAACAGCAGTGTGTGAGCTAGCACACTGTCATGATGGAGGTTCCTGGACTTGTTTCTGCACAAGTCTGGTGGTATTTATTTATCTCCTGACATTTTCATCCTAAGTATCTGAAGACTTGAAGATAATACTGGCAGTTCACTATTTGACTATAAGGTAGGATTTCATGGTGCTTAACATCACTGATACTCAAAAGGATTGTCAACATGTCTAATCTGAACTGCCACACATCCTTCAATCTTGAGAAATCACTATAAACAGTTTTAAGAAGGAGTCAATGTTGATATGGTGCTCCCTATATAGACATTTTGACAGTCACAACACATACTCAACACACTCACAAACTAACAGCTACTGAGCGATAACTGTCTGAGGAGTTCTCCTGGTGCCCAGGGTCATTCAGGCATCAAGTCTTTATATTCTGACACCATGGTCAGCTGAGAATGACAACTGAATCAGAAAGGGATGGAACAAACTAGAGGGAAGAATATTCTAGAAGCAATATTCATAAAAACCACATGACCTCTACAGAGAAACTGAAGTAAGAGATAGAATGAGTAATCACCAAACACTTTTAATTGTAGTTAAAAATAGATCTGATAGAAAGGAAAGTTATAAAAGTAGGACTATTAAACAATAGCATATGCTTGATAGAGGTATGAGAGAGGTTTTAGAAAGTAATTATGATTGGTGGAAAATGGCAAATAAAAATGTGAATGGCACACAGGATGGTTGAAAGCAATTGTTGACGAGTGTAAAAAAAACAGGTGCATAACTTTAAAGGTGGTAAGAAATGCTAAATACCCACTATACTGGCTGGTTCTAGTTTTAGCAACCTGCTGCATTTACTAAAATTTTGAAATAAATTGGTAATTTCCTTAAACTGGGGTAATATAGTGAGATGTGTGGTTATGGACTAGAAGACAACAGGAATCATGAGCACTACTATTAATTCATCATGAGTGAACCCATAAAACTAGCACGTATATGAAGAACATGTACCTTATAACAGAAAGTGCACCTATAGGCTGGGAGCAGGTATTGTATAGGCTGGGAACTGCCCACTGTATGTCAAGCCTTTCAGGAGCTCAGTTGGTAGGGATGTGGTCAGAGATGTAATAATGGATAGTGCTAATTATTGTTAATGTCCAATGCCTGGGATGTAACAAACTTCATTATTAACCCTCAAAGAGTCGTGCGGCATGTTAGCAATACCCTATGTACATTTCTAAAGCTAAATCTTGGGATCGAGTTCATTTAGCCTGCTGTAATCGCTTATACCTCTCAAAGTGACTTTGATCTTGAAGTGTTTGGTGAGTGCTTATAATTAGAATTGCTGCGACAGGCGCTGATGCTCTTTCTTCACACAACTATCATAACATTTCAGGTTCAATGCTCATCTCTCGCTTGAGTGGAGTAAATCCTACTTTCTGTGAAAAATGTGTAACTATGAAAAACAGGAGGCTAGAATATGCAAAATTTTAGAAGAAGATGAAAGTTGTGAGGAAGGTTTAGATAAGTCAGGTCCAAAAGAAAGTGAAATATTGTGAGGAACTTACTGATATTCTTCATAATTCTTGACATTGCTGGAATTAATGTGCAAGTAATGTTTTCTTCAAACAACCCTGAGAAGAAACTTATACACCAAATCTTCCTGCATGAACTGGGGTAGGAATTTGCGAATCCTACAGTGTGTAAAAGAGTCTGTACTGAATGCCTACTGAAGACCTTTTGGGAGAAGGCAGCAAAACTAGCTGGTGCTGATGACCCCAATAAGACAATAAACATCAGAGAACAAGCTCTGAAATAATCACAGTGAATAGTATGCCCTAGAAACAAAGATGTAAACTCTAAATCATATTGTGATCGGTTCTATAGCGTATGCTAGTCTCTTTTATAATTCTACATTATACATAATATGTTTTCTTTTCAGAAAGATTGATCTTGATGGAGGTAGTACTATGAAATGAGAGTTGGGGTGTTGTCAATACCCCATGCGACTACTAACATTGCATATGGGTGCGCGATTCCATGAGGGTTAAGCATCAGTATTGATGTAATACTCAAATCAAATCGAAAAGAGTCCACCTTTTCAACAAATGTTTTGTCCCTCATATGGGACATCTACTGATTAAAGAAAATACCAGGTTATACAGAAATACATGGAAAGCTAACAAACAGACTCTCTCAAAATTAATTTTAAAAAGTTTTTGGAGCATTGCATATGGGTAACAATTTTGTCTTCATTCTTGAATGTACAGTTCCTTGTATACTGTGTCCTTGTAATGGTGATATTCTGGTCATAGAATGTGATGTTATGTTTACATTAAAATTGGACAGTTAAAATTAAAGTTGTAAATTTGTGCTTAATGTTGAGGTGATGATTATAGGTATAGCCTGGCAAGGGAAACTCCTCTAAATATTAATTGTGTTGGAATATGGGTGTTAAAGATTTGCCAGTGTAGCTTGAAGATTTTCCAAGATGAGGAGTCTAGAAAAAGGAAAACGAAGTTCTGTGTTTTGTAAGAAAGTATGGAGATTATTACAAGAGAGTTGAGTACTCTTTCCTAATTGACTATCCTATTGGTTGGATGTGGTGGCTCTGAACTCCACTCACATGGGGGAGTTCAGCTCTCCTTAAGGGTAAGTACTCTTGTTCTTATTAACTTTAGGGTGTAACTTCACTTAAGTTCTAATGTAATTCAATTTTTAATCATGCAGGAGTTTGCCCTCAGATTTCATGTTAACCTCTAAAATATAATCTTTTACGATAATGTAATTTTTCATTATGGATATCTTGACATTGTGCTGGAAGCAAACCTTTTTCTAAATAGTTTTATAAAATTAGTTCATTTATCCCTCAGGTTTTTCCTCCATTAACTTCCATGTCACTGACTGAAAGTAACTTTTACATTCCTCCATCCGAGAAGTGATTTCCCTTTGCAAACCTTCTACTTCATGGTCTGTATCAATGAATCAGTCAATAAATCAAGCAGAGAAATTGTTCCATTAACACGATTTGCCTTTGGCAAATTTAAATTTACAAGTAGTACATGTTTAGTTTAGATTGACTGAACATTGTCAGCTACACTTTTCTCGTTTAGATAGAAATTCATAAACATACAGAGACATATTACTCCTTGAAAATCTTAAAACAATCTCTAACATGTTAAAAAATGAAACGTTGAACCTTTGAAAACGTGGGAGGGGCCGAGGGGGGCGTAGGGTGGGGAGGTTAAGAACTTAGCTATATCTATTTTGGTTATAACTTATGGCTAATAAACATTTCTAAAAACATGTTATGATTGATGACAATTAAATATCTTTATTCTTTTTGTATTCCCATAACATGGAACATAGAAATGTAAACTGTCTTCTTATAGCACTGAGTTTGAACTGGAAATTTCTAGTTACGTCTTGTATGTTGAGGCTAATGATTTTTGTGGTGGAATTGAATGTTACTCAGAAAATTCATAAGTTTGTGCAACACCTCTTTGTTATTTGAATGGTTAGTTGGATTGAGACATGACCTGCAACGTTTTTTTTTGCTAGTTGCTTTACGTTGCACTGACACAGATAGGTCTTATGGCAATGATGGGATAGGAAAGGGCTGGGAGTGGGAAGGAAGCAGCCGTGGCCTTAATTAAGGTACAGCCCCAGCATTTGCCTGGTGTGAAAATGGGAAACCACGGAAAACCATTTTCAGGACTGCCGACAGTGGGGTTCGAACCTACTGTCTCCCGAATACCGCATACTGGCTGCACTTAAGCGACTGCAGCTATCGAGCTCGGTGACCTGCAACTAAGAGAGAAAAAATGGGAGTGTGGATGTTATATTAAACCTTCTTACTTTGGTTAGTTTATCAAACTTACCCTGAATATAGAAGCATTGCCTACGTTCTTACTTCTTTAGGAGATGCCCTGCATCTGTAGTCTCAGCTTTTAACCTGGTATAATACCAGTGTGTGTTCATTGGGGCTTGATTGCTAGTGTGGCAAGGTGAAGAGTGGGGAGGAAGAGGCATGTCCACCTCGTCATTACTTTCTGTCGTCTTTTGAGTGGAGGGGAAGTTCGGTTGAAAATCAAGGGCACTAATCCTGATTGCATTGTTCATGGATTTATCATAATTTCTTTCTAATAATTTTAATTATCCTAAGATATGCTCAAATATAGGATTTTTTTACTCCATTGTGTTGTTTAGGTTTTTATTCTTATTCATCGCCTGATCCAAAAGGATGTGAATATTTTCTAGATTATTCATTAGTTTCCCTTTGTTCATCTTACTTTCAATGCAGAGGTCTTGCTTGATGGTAGTAAATTTATGGCCTGAACAGACCGTGTGTGCTCCCATAACAGAAAACCTTCTACATCTTGTAGCGTTGACATGCTCTTGGTATCTTTTAGTGAAATTTCATTCTGGCTGTCTGACATAAGATGCTTTACACTGTGAGCATGTCAACCTGTACAGTAAATCCCTGAGTCTGGATATTTATCATTCTTGGAAAGGTTAATTGTGTTATAATTGAAATATCTGTATTGTTGTTTGTTGAAAAAGCTATCCTAGAATTGTGTTTCCTGAACAGATTGGTTACTGCATGAATATTGGGATTATTGTACATAAATTTATGAAATTATCTGACCTTTTTAGGTTCAGCTATTAGATTTGTTTGCAGTTTGTTTTTGAAGCTATTGATTATTTTATCAATGATTTTCAAACTGAAGCCATTATGCAGGGCTTGCTTACGAATAAATGAAAATTCTTTTGTTCATTCATGTTCAGAAAGAGGAACTTTGAAGGCTCTGTTGATAAAATTACAATAAGCCAACCTCTTTTTTGCATCCGGATGTAGGGAATTTTTTTGATCGTAGTTAATGCGAAGATGGGTTTTATGTATATTTTAAAAGGGAAGCTATCATTCTTCTGAATTGTAGTGATTTTTAGGAAATTCAAGGAACCCTCATTTTCGTCCTCCAAAGTAGATTTTATATTTGAGTCTAACATGTAAGGGTGTTCAGAATATTGTTGCTATTGTTATGTCTACATTCAATAATTACATACATATCATCCATGTATCCATTAATGTAACGTATATAACGTATTAATCCTACCAATGATCTTCATATAGTGTATATTATCCTGACATATTCCTGCTACAATGCCTGAGGCCGGGACTCCCACGGGAAGGACTTTTTGATAATAAATCTTGAAATTAAAGGAAAAAATAACTGTGATCCAGTACAAATTTAAGAATGTTGATGAAGTCTTCGATTTCTGGTATGCTCACTCGCTTTTGTTCCAATAAATTATTTTTAATGATTTTTACTGTCTCATCTGTGGGGATGTTAGTATACGTGTATTTTGTGTCAAAAGAGCATGTTGCATGGAAAGAAGTTAAATTAAATTCCTGGACTATTTTACAAAAGTTTATTGAATTCTTTTAGGAGTGTTGTTGTAGAACATGTAACTTGTTGTGAGTTAGAAAATTATGCATACATTGAGATGTTTGCTATGTCGGATTATTCTAAAAATTTATTATGGGTCTGATCAGTATGTCCTTACTGTGCAATTTAGGTAAGGCCCTTGCCCATGGAAGTACTGGATTCATGGTCACATTTGTAATTTTCTGTGTATCATAATCATTAATGATAAAAGGACGCTTTCTTGAGCAGTCCCCTTAACTTTTTCTGTATATGTATAGTAGCGTCCTTGTCCACAGTACTAAACATGTTGTATTCCTCAGTATAATCAATGTAATCATTCATGACACGTAAGTAATTAATGACCGTAGACATAACATAGCAACGCAAATGAGGATTCCTTGAATTTCCTAGATATCACTACAATTCAGAAGAATGATAGTTTTGCTTTTAAAATATACAGAAAACCAACCTTCCCATTAACTATGGTCAAGAAAAGTTCCCTACATCTGGATGCACAAAAGACATCTGCTTATTATAGCTTTATAAATAGAGACTTCAAAGTTCCTCTTTCCAAACATGAATGAATAAAAGAACTTTCATTTATTCGTAAGCAAGCCCTGAACAATGGCTTCAGTTAAAAAATTATTGATAAAATAATAACAGCTTCAAAAACAAACAGCAAACAATTCTAATACCTGAACCTAAAAAGACAATCGACAGACAGCTGACAGACAGTGGACTAACCCAACAATGTAAGAAGAGACTTAAGTTCAACAAATCAGGAAAATTTTCATACTTTGCAACATTAAACATTAATTCACTAAGTAAGGTGGGCAAGTTGAAACATTTAACTGATGTGATGGACCAACATAGGATTTTAATAATGGCTTTACAAGAACTTAGGAACACAGACCAGGACCCAATTGAATCAGGAGGTTATCGTCTCTACAAAGGACCTCCAGGAGAAAGAGTAATGAAGAATGTCCCTCAATTTGGTGTAGGTTTTCTTGTTCATAGTAGCATAATAGACTCAATTGAAGAATTTTCTTCAAAATCTTCGAGGATGGCACTTCTAACAATTAAAATAGGGAATAAAACTTATACTTTAATAAATGTCCATGCACCAACAAATGACAAAAACAATAAAGATAGAGAAGGAGTTGAAAACTTTTGGGAGGAACTTGATTACATATTAGCGAAGATCCCTGATGAGCATATAAAAATCTTACTTGGAGATTTCAATGCTAAAATAGGCAGAGAAAAGAAGTATCGCACAGTTGTAGGAAAATGGCCAGCTCATAAATTAACGAACAAAAATGGCCAAAGATTAATTGAACTTTGTGCAGATCATAGACTCGTTTTGGAAACCACCAGATTCATGAGGCGACCACATAAACTTATGACATGGAAATGCCCTAACGTAAAATTGGGAGAGTTTCAGATTGATCATGTTGCCATGGATAAAGATTATCATAAAGAAATTTATAATGTCAGAGTCCTCCGTGGGGTAGACATTGACTCGGATCATTATATCTCAAAAATAAAAATCAAGTTAACACCAAAAAGGAAACACAAACATAATCATCTCAAAGCAAGGAGAAATTATGATCCCAGTTACTTAATAAATAATAAAATATATTTAGAGAGATCCAAAACACCTTTAAATGACAAATTAGAGACAATGATCAACAAACTTAAAACCATAGCTGAAGAAATTGCCCCAATCAAAAGGAGAAAGAAACATGCGTGGTGGAACGAGGAATGTGACAAAGCAATTCAAGCAAGACACAAGGCATGGATAAATGATCAACAGAGGAAAACGGAAAAATCTTGAGAAGAACTAATTAATGCCAGAAGACAAACAGCTAAAGAAATTAGGACAATTAAAAGGAATTATCAAAAGGAAATGCTTAGCACTATAGAAGAAACATTCAATCAGCATAAAACAAGAGACTATTACAAAACATTCAAGCAATATCAATCTAAATTTACCCCTCCCACACTTATGTTAAGAAATAAAAATGGTAAAATGGCACACAATAATCAGGATAATGCTAACATTCTTGCAGAATACTTTAAAGAGTTACTTAATTGTGAGGATCCTGTGGAACATTTAGAATTTGATCCTAACCCAAAAAATAAAACTCCATTACAAAAGATTATACCACCAGTTTACAATGAAGTGAAAACGGCAATTAATGCACTTAAAAACTACAAAGCAGCAGGAGAGAATCAAATAGTAGCAGAAATATGGAAGAATGCTAATGATCAGACTATTCAAAACCTACATAAATACATCATTGATATTTGGAACACGGAGAAGCTTCCTGAGGAATGGAATACAGCGATAATCCACCCGCTGCACAAGAAAGGTGATCGCTCCGATCCAAATAATTATCGGGGGATATCCTTACTTGATATTACATACAAGATTTTATCCAAGATTATATACACAAGAATCCAAGAACAACTCGACCAAGAACTTGGAGAATATCAGGGAGGATTTCGACCAGGTAGAAGCTGTCCAGATCAAATCATTAGTTTAAAATGGATAATGAAGCACCAAAGAGTTCGAAGTAAGGGTCTGGTCATCACGTTTGTAGATTTTAAAAAAGCATACGACAGTATTCATCGTGACTCATTATTAAAAAGCCTTAAAGAATTTGGCTTACATCAAAAACTTGTTAACCTCATTAATATGACTTTTAAAAATACGAAGGCAAAAGTTAAATTTAGAGGTGAATTATCAGAATCATTCACTATAAGAACTGGACTTCGACAAGGAGACGGACTTTCACCATTGTTATTTAATTGTGCATTGGAGAAGGTTATGCGTGAATGGAACAAGAAATGCCAACCAACTATCAAGATCGGTAGAAATATTAAACTCAACTGCCTTGCTTTTGCGGACGATTTAGCATTACTTGCAAATACAATAGAAGAGGCTAAATTTCAAATTGAACAACTAGAAATTATAGCTAAAAAAATGGGATTACAAATTTCATTTGAAAAAACAGAAATGATGCCAACTTTTAAAGTTGATTTACCAGTTATTCAGCTGAACAGTAATAAAGAGATTAAAATTGTTCAGAAATTCAAATATCTTGGGGAAATAATAACATGGAACACAAATGAAAAAGAAGCAATAGAACACAGAACAACTAAATTTAAACAAGCACAAAGACTTACCTGGCCAAACTATAAAAAAAAATCTCTTTCGATAAACGCTAAGCTGAAACATTATAATTCCATAGTTAAACCAGAGGCAACCTATGCTAGTGAAACTTTATTCAAATTAAATGTAAAATCTACAACAGACAAATTACAGAAAACTGAGAGAAGAATTCTTAGAACAATTATTAATAAAAAACACCAAGTTGATGGACAGTGGAGATTGTTGCCTAACAACATTGTCTATCGTGAATGTGAATCAATAATATCTACAATGCGTAAAAGAAGAATTTCCTTTTTCTGTCACATATCAAGATTAGCAGACACCAGGATATTGAAACAACTATTCGATTACTTTTTGAAGAATAAAATCAATAATAATTGGTTCAAAGAAGTTCAGGACGATTTGGAAGAATTGGGTATAACTCGGCAACAAATCAAAGACAGAAAAGAGAAGAGGATTTTGAAGAACAAAAGCATAAGTCTCAAACTAAAAGCAGTTGAATGGAAACAATATACTATATCGGACACACAAAGGGCTTCCAGGTCGGAGAGGATGAAAAAGTTCTGGGAGAAGAAGAAGAAGAAATTAACTCAAATGTATTGATTTCAGTGCTCCAATGTGGGCGTAAAATATGTAAATAAATAAATAATATGTACAATAATCCCAATATTCTTGCATTAACCAATCTGTTCAGAAAGCACAGTTTTGTAGGATAGCTTTTTCAACACACAACAATACCAAACACAGATTTGTCAATTATAAGAATGACAGATTTCTAGACTAAGAGATTTACTGAACAGGTTGACATGCTCACAGTGTAAAGTATCTTATGTCGGACAGTCAGGACGAAATTTTACTATAAGACACCAAAAGCATTTACTTACCAGATACTGTAATAGGAGTTGAATCATGGCTGAGAAATGATATAATGGATGCAGAAATTTTCTCACGGAACTGGAGTGTGTATCGTAGAGATAGGATAGGAATGGTAGGAGTAGGAGTATTCATTCTGGCAAAAGAAGTATTTGTAAGCTACGAAAAAGATGACAAACATGAAATTATAGGTGTAAGGCTCATCTCTAAAGATGATAGGCAACTTGATGTCTTCGGAGTGTACAGACCGGGAAAGGGCAGTGCTGATGCTGATTCAGAATTCTTTGATAGGATAATCAGCTATGTGGGAAACGATATGGAAAGGAACATTATTGTAGTGGGTGATCTCAGTTTACCAAATGTCAATTGGGAAATAATACGAACGACAGGAAGCATGACCAACAAATGGCAAATAAGTCAATACTGGAAGGACAGCTGATTCAGAAAGTAATGGAACCAACCAGAGGAAAGATAACTCTGGATGTGGTGCTGGTAAAACCAGATGAGCTCTACAGAGAAACTGAAGTAATAGATGGTATTAGTGATCACAAATCTATTTTTGTTGTAGTTAAAAATAAATGTGATAGAAAGGAAGGTCTCAAAAATAGGACTATTAGGCAGTACCATATGGCTGATAAAACAGGCAGAGTTCTAACCTGAAATATTATCACATAGGGGATTTTCTAATTGCAATGATGATATGGATATACTGTGAGGGTAAGAAGCCCCCAGTACCCTACAGTTGGGACTGGGAGGGAGTTACATTTAAAAATGATTGAAAACAACCAATATTAGGCCTAATGTCAAATCATACTTTTCAGGGTCACTGTGATGAATAGTGACACCCTGGATGCTACTTAAGTCTCCATCGGCATGGGGGCGGTGAAAAAGTGTGGGAAAGAAAATTTCAAAATGACCAAGATTATGGAAGTACGTACACTGACTGACAGAGCAAATGCAACACCAAGAAGGAGTGGTTCGAAAGGGATGAAAGTTGGGGAAAAAGCAGAGACGGCACGGACGAATAATTGATGTTTATTTCAAACCGATATGCAGGTTACACAATGCGCACGGCATCGACTCAGTAGGATGTAGGACCACCGCGAGCGGCAATGCACGCAGAAACACGTCGAGGTACAGAGTCAATAAGAGTGCGATGGTGTCCTGAGGGATGGTTCTCCATTCTCTGTCAACCATTTGCCACAGTTGGTCGTCCGTACGAGGCTGGGGCAGAGTTTGCAAACGGCGTCCAATGAGATCCCACACGTGTTCGGTTGGTGAGAGATCCGGAGAGTACGCTGGCCACGGAAGCATCTGTACACCTCGTAGAGCCTGTTGGGAGATGCGAGCAGTGTGTGGGCGGGCATTATCCTGCTGAAACAGAGCATTGGGCAGCCCCTGAAGGTACGGGAGTGCCACCGGCCGCAGCACATGCTGCACGTAGCGGTGGGCATTTAACGTGCCTTGAATACGCACTAGAGGTGACGTGGAATCATACGCAATAGCGCCCCAAACCATGATGCCGCGTTGTCTAGCGGTAGGGCGCTCCACAGTTACTGCCGGATTTGACCTTTCTCCACGCCGACGCCACACTCGTCTGCGGTGACTATCACTGACAGAACAGAAGCGTGACTCATCAGAGAACACGATGTTCCGCCATTCCCTCACCCAAGTCGCTCTAGCCCGGCACCATGCCAGGCGTGCACGTCTATGCTGTGGAGTCAATGGTAGTCTTCTGAGCGGACGCCAGGAGTGCAGGCCTCCTTCAACCAATCGACGGGAAATTGTTCTGGTCGATATTGGAACAGCCAGGGTGTCTTGCACATGCTGAAGAATGGCGGTTGACGTGGCGTGCGGGGCTGCCACCGCTTGGCGGCGGATGCGCCGATCCTCGCGTGCTGATGTCACTCGGGCTGCGCCTGGACCCCTCGCACGTGCCACATGTCCCTGCGCCAACCATCTTCGCCACAGGCACTGCACCGTGGACACATCCCTATGAGTATCGGCTGTGATTTGACGAAGCGACCAACCTGCCCTTCTCAACCCGATCACCATACCCCTCGTAAAGTCGTCTGTCTGCTGGAAATGCCTCCGTTGATGGCGGCCTGCCATTCTTAGCTATACACGTGTCCTGTGGCACACGACAACACGTTCTACAATGACTGTCGGCTGAGAAATCACGGTACGAAGTGGGCCATTCGCCAACGCCGTGTCCCATTTATCGTTCGCTACGTGCGCAGCACAGCAGCGCATTTCACATCATGAGCATACCTCAGTGACGTCAGTCTACCCTGCAATTGGCATAAAGTTCTGACCACTCCTTCTTGGTGTTGCATTTGCTCTGTCAGTCAGTGTATGTATATTGCAGCATAGCTCTCATCCAAACTTTGTACATATATGATTACGATCTGGAGAAAAATACTGTGGGGGTAAGACAATCCTAGCACTCCTACAGCTGGGGGTGAGAAGGGAGTGACATGTAAGAATCATTATAAACAACCAATATTATGGTCCAATCCATACTTTTCAGGGTCACTGAGATGAATAGTGACACTCCACATGCTGTTTAAGTCTCTATTGGCTAGGGGGCTGGGTGAGACATAGAAAGGGGTGGAAAAGAAAATACCAAAATAACTGAGATTATAGATGTATATGAGTATGATCCAGCATAACTCTCAACCAAACTTCATAAACATATGACTTATCATCTGGAGAAAACTACTGTGGGGTTCAGACACACCTAGCATACCTACAAGGGAATAACATGTAAAAATAACAAAAAATGATCAGTATTAATGTTGAATCCATACTCTTTGGGATCGCTGAGATTAACAGTGACACTCCCTTGATACTCACTTGACATATAATTAAGAGGTAATACAAACCCTAAAAGGAGACATTCAAAAGAGTACCCGGGCAGTGCATTGAACAATTTCATAAGACACATTATCTGACCTATGTATAACTAATATTGCAGAGCAGCACAGGTCCTTTAGTTCTAATGTAACTCTTTCTTTAATTATGAAGGATTTGCCCTCGGATTTCACATTAACCTCTATTAAATGTATTTTATTAAGATGTAATTTTTCAGTTATAGGCATCTTCACTTTTTGTTGGAGGCAAACATTTTTCTAAATAGTTTTATAACATTACTTAATTTATTCATCATGTTTAGCTTCCATTACCTTCTGTGTCACTGACTGAAAGTGGTTTTTATAAACATTGCATTTTTTGCAAGAATTATAAGCAGAGTTATGGTTTTAACTAGTGCACACAATTGTACTTTACGGTACAATGAGCATATGTTTGCTGGAAATGTACCCACATGATCATTTGATGAGTCACACTGTGCAGTTGATGTATGCAGGTGGCTGTTGCAATTGCACTTGAACCACTCCTATCACTTTCTGATAGCTGCAACTGTGAGTCAGTGACCTGTGTCACAGTACTGAGCAAGTTTGTAAAGTGTCCGCAAATACAATGAAACAAAATAAAAAAGTTGTTGTTACAATGGAAAAAGCACGAGAAGCATTGGGTAGAATCAATAAAAGTGAGCCATTAGAGAAAGTGGTGTCAGAACATCAAGAGTGTTAGACTGGAAGAAAAATAATGAAGATTTTTGTTTTTAAATGATATAGACAGTCTGGATAATCGAAGGAAAGCTAAGAAAGCTGAACATGAAACACTCAACAAAGCATTATTTGTTTGGTTCTGTGCTGAAAGATAACGTGGTTTACCAGTGTGAGGACCAATTATTCAACAAAATGCTTTCAGTCTGAATAAACAGTTTCCCGATGGTGATGCGAATTTCACTCAGAGTCAAAGCTGGTTGGACAGATGGCTTACTGTGACAGTAAAGTAGCAGAAATTTTTCAATTTCTTAAGGGAGCTCTGTGGCTTCAACTTCTTCTCCTTTATATTCTAGGCATTGGAAGGAAAGTCCAGTCCTATTTGGGGAAGTCTTTCCCCCCGCCCTGTTGGGGGAGGACTTCCCAGCCGAATGTTCCAGGGAAGGACCCTTCCCAGGCAACGTTGGCAATAACGCATGTGATATAGATGTTGATTGCCATAGGGAATCTGAAATATTTGTCCAGAATGAGTAAATTTATAATACCAATATAAATGGTCCATTATTGGACATAATAAATTTTCCAGCTAACTCATTCCTGGTTGCCAGCATTTTGCCCCCGTGTGCTAGGTTCGGCTCATCAATTGGTACCTAGCACACCTACCAAGACACATGGCTAGTGCATACCATGGAGGCCACAGCGTAGGCCACTTGGAGCCACCGGCAGTGCCAGTGCACTTGAGACTTTGTCTCATCACCAAAAATTGATGCCTGCTTGGCCATTAGATGATATAGATGTTGATTCCCATAGGGAATCTGAAATATTTGTCCCGAATGAGTAAATTAAAAATACCAATATAAATAGTCCGTTATTGGACATTATAAATTTTCCAACTACCGGTAACTCATTCCTGGTTGCCAGCGTTTCGCCCCCGGGTGCATTGGCACTGCCGGTGACTCCAAGTGGCCTATGCAGTGGCCTCCACGGTATGCACTAGCCATGCGTCTTGGTAGGTGTGCTAGGTACCAACTGATGAGTCCAACCTAGCACATGCGAGCAAAATGCTGGCAACCAGGAATGAGTTAGCTGGAAAAATTATAATATCCAATAACGAACCGTTTATATTGGTATTATAAATTTACTCATTCGGGACAAATATTCAGATTCCCTATGGGAATCAACATCTAATCATCTGATGACCAAGCAAGCATCAATTTTTTGGTAATGAGACAAAGTCTCAAGTGCATTTGCACTGCCGGTGGCTCCAAGTGGTGGCCTCCACGGTACAGCACTAGCAATGCTTCTTGGTAGGTGTGGTAGGTACCAACAGATGAGCTCAACATAACACATGGGGCGAAACGCTGGCAATCAGGAATGAGTTAGCTGGAAAATTTATAATGTCCAATAACGGTCCACTTATATTGGTATTATAAATTTACTGATTTGGGACAAATATTTCAGATTCCATAAGGGAATCAACATCTATATCATCTGATGGCCAAGCAGGCATCAATTTTTGGTAATGAGACAAGGTCTTAAGTGCACTTGGCACTGCCGGTGGCTCCAAGTGGCCTACGTAGTAGCCTCCACGGTATGCACTAGCCATGCGTCTTGGTAGGTGTGCTAGGTACCAACTGATGAGTCCAACCTAGCACATGCGAGCAAAATGCTGGCAACCAGGAATGAGTTAGCTGGAAAAATTATAATGTCCAATAACGAACCGTTTATATTGGTATTATAAATTTACTCATTCGGGACAAATATTCAGATTCCCTATGGGAATCAACATCTAATCATCTGATGACCAAGCAAGCATCAATTTTTTGGTAATGAGACAAAGTCTCAAGTGCATTTGCACTGCCGGTGGCTCCAAGTGGTGGCCTCCACGGTACAGCACTAGCAATGCTTCTTGATAGGTGTGGTAGGTACCAACAGATGAGCTCAACATAGCACATGGGGCGAAACGCTGGCAACCAGGAATGAGTTAGCTGGAAAATTTATAATGTCCAATAACGGTCCAATTATATTGGTATTATAAATTTACTCATTCGGGACAAATATTTCAGGTTCCCTAAGGGAATCAACATCTATATCATCTGATGGCCAAGCAGGCATCAATTTTTGGTACCTAATGAGACAAAGTCTCAAGTGCACTTGGCACCAAGTGGCCTACGCAGTGGCCTCCGGTGTATGCACTAGCCATGCGTCTTGGTAGGTGTGCTAGGTACCAACTGATGAGTCCAACCTAGCACACGCGAGCAAAACGCTGGCAACCAGGAATGAGTTAGCTGGAAAAATTATAATTATATAACATCTATATCATCTGATGGCCAGGCTTCAATTTTTGGTAATGAGACAAAGTCTCAAGTGCAATGGCACTGCCGGTGGCTCCAAGTGGTGGCCTCCATGGTATGCACTAGCCATGCATCTTGGTAGGTGTGCTAGGTACCAACAGATGAGCTCAACGTAGTACACGGGGGTGAAACGCTGGCAACCAGGAATGAGTTAGCTGGAAAATTTATAATGTCCAATAACGGACCATTTATATTGGTATCATAATGCATGTTTCGATTTTTTTGCTATTCAAACTCCAGTTTCTTTAGTAATTACATTTTGTTGCTGGCTTTGACTTTTCAGTGCATTTTCAGTACTGGTGTTCTGTACAAAACTCTGGGGAGTGATCTGCACGTTTTCGACCTATTAAGCGAAGGAGATGGAGAACTCTGGAGCAGCCATAGACATGAACTTCCTGTGGGTGCCTGGATAAGATAGCTTATCCAGTGTTTTTATCTCCCGGATCTTTTTCTCCTGCTTGAATCCTTTGAGACTGGAGCATGCGCACCCGGGCCATTGACGCACACAGGTGGTGGTGTGCAGTCAACCCCAGCATGCTTGTACTTCCCACACATTTTACAGGTTGTCATACCTGCACATCGCAATGAGGTGTGGCCAAACGTTTGGCAGTTATAACACCTCATTGGTTCTGGAATATACGGATGAACAGTCAGACAATACATTGCTACTTTTATCCGTTCAGGTACAGTCTCGGCGTCGAAGGTAAGGATGAAAGCACCTGTATCGAGTAGCTTATGGCCCACACGCCTCTTCAACTTCTTCACTCGGTTACACCCCGACGTGCTACATACTGGATCAGGGTATCATCGGAAGACTTAACCAAATCCCTGTGGAATATAACTCCCTTGCAGGAGTTAAGGGTTTGGTGCTTCTCGATTTTCA
Organism: Anabrus simplex; assembly: GCF_040414725.1. NCBI lineage: Eukaryota > Metazoa > Arthropoda > Insecta > Orthoptera > Tettigoniidae > Anabrus > Anabrus simplex. The sequence goes on from NC_090268.1 coordinate 240,742,095, forward strand.
CCTCTTCCTTTCCGAATAACTTAGTTTTAAATAGCTGTCATGATTGTTCAGCCATAGATGTCTTTATAAGTATGGATCCATCATGGAGCTTGCACATTTTGTCAACTTGACCAGCAACAATTTCTTTGATCGAATTGCTAATCATGAAAGGACATTCATCAAGAAAACTCTTACCATCAACCCTGGAAGCAGCCAGGAATCGAGGAAGACGTTTGTCACTTACATAATCCACTGGAACTTGAATATACCGCTTGTGTTTCTTGCCAATCTTAGACACAGTTTTTTGAAGGGTGCCACCCTTTGAAAAAGAAGAAAGAGAAGAGAGAGGTTCCATTTTTGGTCCCAGGAGTACTCCTGAAATATGAAGTCGACCTTCAGCAGAGCCAAGGAGTAGTACCGAAGTCAAGGCTATATACTCCAGAGGGTGCCCGGTTTCAAGAGGGGGTCGCTAAAAACTACTCTCCCAGTAGCTATGCATCACCTCGCCATGACCCAAAACTCGTGATTGGGGGAGGATAAAACCTCCATACTGACCTATTCTACCTGAGAGAGAGAGGGTTGTCAGACAGGAAGAGGAATGAAATTTTTGAAGGTGAGGATAGAAGGGTAGAAATAGTGATGAAGAATAGAGAGCACAGACACCTCTCAGGCAACTCGGGGGACACCTTGTTAGTCCGGCTCTACACCGAGGCCAGTCCAGCATGGGTAACCCTGAGTTGGCACAGCCCTCGGGATCAACAAGCACACAAGCCCCCACACCGACGTCAAGGTCATGGTGTCCCTAGAGGAAGGATGGCCTGTCGGTACTGAGATCGGTCCTCTGTGCTCTCTATTGGGATCTGTAGTTCCTCTAGGTCTGATTTTAGCGAGTTGATGCACTTGGTCTTGGAAGCCTTTCCCCTACTTGTCACTGTGAGGATTCTGTAGGTAAGTTTTATATATGAATTGTGAATCATTTATACACAGACCAGTATGCCATGAGGTTATTTGTCCACATGTTTTAGTGTTCTTCAATCCATTTTGTTTATTTTAGAATCCTTTTTGCATAATATCATTGTCATATCCCTCTTTCTCATGTAACCCCCATATTTTGTAAAAAAAAATCAACATTTCTATGGCATTAAATTGTCTGAATTTTGTATTAAATAGTCAAATGTACAAAGTTTTCATGGAGTCTCGGACTGTAAACGAGATACATAACCTCGTGTAATCGTAACTAAGTATTTCTTTACTTCATACGTTGGCAAGTGACATGATGTCCAACTTTGATACATTAATTTAATTGATAGATTTTTTTACTATTTGTTAGTTTCATCTCGTAATCTTATATAGAGCTTGATCATAATTTCTTATGAGTTCTTTGGAGGTTAGCTGTCTACATTGTGGTGGGTTTTTCTAAGGAGATAGAGGTTTAAAAACACATATCAGCCACTCATATTTACAAATTCATTGTAACAAATTGACAACTAGATATCATGATACAGAACACAAACAACGTTCTTCTAATTCCAGCAAAGAGGTTATTGAGCCCACTTAGTTAGGCCAGCCGACAACAAAATGTAAACTACAATTAACTGAATTAACTGAATGAAAGCATAAATTCACAAATATAATGCAGATGTGGAGGAGATCTGTACCTTCCTCAGTAACAGTCATCATTATCATCAATGTTCCATTCCAGTCACCCGGATGTGGATTTCATTAACAGTATAGACCTCTTATCTGGGTCTGAGCATCCAGCTACCAAGTACTATAAGCTAGAATGTATCATCACCTTGCTAACAAGGATAAGAATTATAATAAATCCTCCAATCCTGGAAAGGCACCAAAAAGAACTTGCAAGAAATGCAGAAATTAGTCTAACTATGATCTCACTCAATACCAGTTTTACAACAAAAGGAGAAAGTCTGTTAGGCAAGCCTTGGAATCAAAATCTGAATTGTGCAAAGTCAAAACTTCAAAAATCTATGACAAATTTAGTGAAACCTTTTCCATCTAGAACGCAAACTTAAAGAGTTATTACCCTTCCACAAACAGCGAGGCAGATCTTTGGACAGTAACCTCTGCCAGCAATCCCGCAGGGAGAAAGAAACACTGGCTCATGTCTCTGAGTCGTGTCCATTCTGTGATGTACTGAAGAACTCCCTCTACCACAAAAGCAGGTCCTTCATTGCTGAAGAACTTCATACAAAAGATTTTAACGTGTATGAAGAGGTCCATGGCATATCACGTAAGGGCAGTTCCAGGTGAACAGACATGATTGCCTACAAGAACAAGCAAGGCTACATAATAGAACCAACTATCAGGTTTGAACATTATCTAAGCCAGCCTGAAGAAGTAAACTCCTAGAAAGGGGACCAAATTGAATTCAGACTCTAAAGTTATTTAGATGGTTGTTTATTTTAAAGGAACTTGATGGTTAAAAATTGCTCGCATGGTCCGACGAGGTTAAGAAGAGAAATTCTGGTTTATATGAAAGGTCTTAAAACTTTAGCAGTAAGTCAACAGACAATTTTTTGGGAAAAAAGCAAATAAGATATTTGAATTATAGATTAAGAAATTTAAATATAATATTTTTCATTTTTTGGTGCAAATAAGTATTCAAGGAAAGGAGGAGTTTTCAAGAAGAGAGCAGACAGTTTTTCAAATTTTAGTATATATAGTGGTTAACTTAATAGGTTTTATTCATAGACATTATATAGGCTTTTGGGCTTATGCCGTGTCAAGAAAGTAAGGAAAATTTTTTTACATTTTGCAGAGAACTTTGCTCTATGTCTTCAGACGTAAATCTTGACTGTTCACGAGGAAGACACTTTCTTATGAATGCGAGACTTAGACTATTTCCATAAGACAATTGAAGTGTCTGGAAAAATATAAGATGAATACTTAGAGCAAAATAGCAGGATAAACACCAATGTCTTGGATCAGACCAATACCATGAGCACTGAGGCAATGATTATCAAACATCAAGTTTGATAGGATCATAAAATTGCATTGTTCACATGCCTAACTCATACCTTTCAAAGCAAGCGATGTATTTTCAATTGAAGAATGGACAACATGATCAAGGAAGATAACAAAAATGATAAAACAAACTTAAGATTAATCTGAAGAAGTGTCAAACTGACATTAGCAAATGGGAAGTTACAGTGCCTGATTGACTAATGTGATGATATATTGTCCATGAGGGCAAACAACATTTTGAAAAACAGTGATGAAATTACAAGTCCAGTAAAAGAGATTGCACAAAATAAACAAGAAAATGAAAGGAAAAACAACAACCAGATTCTATATTAACAAGGGGCTTTGCTGATTGGTGTACCAGCATTGTGACAGAGCTTGTGTTTCAAGAATTGGTTTCTTTAAGAACCAATAATTGGTGACCTTGATGCATTCAGGAATCATCATTATATTCACTAGTGAGTAAATGCCTATGATGATGATGATGATGGTGGTGATGATGATGATGATGATGATTGATGATGATTGATGAATTACCACTTCTATATTAGTTTCAGAAAGATTCTTTTGCATATAGTTCTTATAACTCTAGTATATTTCATTATCACAAATAAATTGTCAAGGAAAGCACAAGACTGCCATTCAATGACCACTCACCTTCAGTTTTCTCTTCTCTACAGAGAGCACCTTCACAACATAACGATAATCTCGGGAGAGTCGATTCAAACAGACCGTTAGAGATTCCATGATACTTTCTATAAAAGCCCATATGAACTTTATCCATGTTACTAATGTATGTGAACATGATTTACCTGAAAACAGAATTTTAACATTTGTAAACTTTCCTTTCAAAGAGATGTACTAGCTTCATTCTTGAATAAATAAATTCTAACTTCATAGTCATTACAAGTACAAATATAATTTTATATGTACAGTACTAGCAAAATACCCGTGCTTCACTACGATTTTAAACTGTAAATTATTTTTCAAAGTTTTGTATTTTGGAGAGTCCACTGTCAGCTGAGCCTGAAAAATTCACCCTCAGTTCGAGTGTCAAATGGTTTTGGGGGAATGATTATTTATTTTATGATCTAACAATCATTTGAACCCAGTACAGAAGAATTGGAATGTTTTAAATCCTATCTTATTTAACATCTAAGATGTAAAAGCAATCAACCTGTGAAATTTAGATGTTGTACGTCGAACAGTAATGAAGTAAGGAATGCTATTTAGGGGGTGAATGTTTTAAAATATTTATAAACATCTAGGATATAAAAGACCACACTTCATGTAAAACTTTAAGTTTGTGCCTGAAACTGTTGCGGAGGAATGGATATTGGGTTTTTGAGAGACAACCACCGTCTAAACCACTTAGGGGAAAAATATTTTGAAGTATACAATATTTTACACCTAGGACATGAAAAGAAGTAAAATTACAACTTTGTACATCGAACGGTTTTTGAGGAATGAATAATCTTGTTTCCAGAGCTAATGCATTTAACACTTAAGGGGTGAAACGTTTAAAAATATTTCCTTTTTCACACATAAGATTTTAAATATACACCGCATTTTGAAATTTTGTCTTTGTATGTTAAACCGTTTCGGAGAAAGGAATGAATATATTTGTTTTTGGATCTTAACTCTCATTTAACTCCTGAGAGGTTAAATTTTCTTCAAACGTTCTGTTATTTTATCATCTAGAATATCATTTGGAATTTTAACTTCGTAGTTCAAACGGTTTCATATAAATGCATATTTTTGTCAACATTCCTCACGCCCCAGTCAGAATCCCTTAGGCGTGCATTGTTTTAAGACCACTTTTAATTTAAAATCTGTTACATACAGCAGCAGCCATCATACAAATTTGAGAGAGATGAATCATCATGTTTCAGGCTTTATCCTCCCAGTCAAAACACCTTAGGGGTGTATTGTTTTAAGACCACTTTTTATTTAATATCTGAAACATATAGGACAAACATCATGTGAAATTTCAAGCTCGTATGGCAAACGGATTGAAAGAAATGAATGTTTATGTCGTCAGCTACCCCTATCTGGTCAAACCCCCTTATGGTTGTATTGTTCGAAGACCACTTCTTATTTAAAATCTATTCCAAATAAGGGCAACCATAATGTGAAATTTCAATCTCATATGTTAGTCGGTTTCAGAGATAGGAGTATTTATGCTTTTAGGCTTCTCCTTCCCATTCAATACCCCTTTGGGGTGTAATATTTTAAGACCACTATTTATTTAAAATCTAATATATTTAGGAGAAACCGTCATGTGAAATTTCAAGCTCATATACCAAATGGTTTGAGAGAAATAAATATTTATGTCATCAGCAAACCCCCCTCCCATTTGAAACCCCTTAGGGATGTATTATTTTAAGACCATGTTTTATTCAAAATTTAACATATATAGGAGCAACCGTCATGTAATTTTTCAACATTGTATATCAAATGGTAATAGAGAAATTAATATTTTTGTTTTTGGATATTAACCCCCACTGAATTTTGTTTCTAAACTTGTGTTATAATACCAATATAGTTGGTCTGTGATTGGACATTATACATATTCCATCTAACTCATTCCTGGTTGCCAGCATTTTGCCCCAGTGTGTTAAGTTGGGCTTATCAGTTGGTAAATAGCACACCTACCAAGACGCATGGGCAGTGCATACCGCGGAGGCCACTGCGTAGGCTCCTTGGAGCCACCAGCAGTGCAAATGCACTATGAGAGACTTTGTCTTAATTACAAAAATTAATACCTGCCTGGCCATCAGATGATAAAGATGTTGATTCCCATAGGGATCCTGAAATATTTGTTCTGAAGGAATAAATTTAAAATACCAATATAGTTGGTCCATTATTGGACATTATAAATTTTCCAGCTAGCTCATTCCTGGTTGCCAGCATTTTGCCCTAATGAGCTAAGTTTGGCTCATCAGTTGGAAAATTTATGATGTCCAATAACGGAACAACTATATTGGTATTATATACAACTTAGTAGAGCAGCTCGTCACCTTTCTCCCAAGTCTTTCCAGCCCAAACTTTGCAACATTTTTGTAACACTAATCTTTTGTTGGAAATCACCCAAAACAAACTGAACTGCTTTTCTTTGGATTTTTTCCAGTTCCTGAATCAAGTAATCTTGGTGAGGGTCTCATACACTGGAACCATACTCTAGTTGGGGTCTTACCAGGGACTTATATGCCCTCTCCTTTACATCCTGACTACAACCTCGAAATACTCTCATAACCATGTGCAGAGATCTGTACCCTTTATTTACAATCATATTTATGTGATTACCCCAATGAAATCTTTCCTTACATGGTACTTACAATGATCCCTAAAAGGAACTTTCACCCCATCAATGCAGTAAATAAAACTGAGAGGACTTTTTCTATTTGTGAAACAACCTGACCTTTAACCCCGTTTATCATCATACCATTGCCTACTGTCTATCTCACAACATATCGAGGTCATTTTGCAGTTGTTCATAATCTGGCAACTCATTAATTACTCTGTTCAGAACAACATCATCTGCAAAAAGCCTTATCTCTGATTCCACTTCTTTACACATATCATTGATATATATAAGAAAACATAAAGGTCCAATAATACTGCCTTGTTGAATTCCCCTCTAAATTATTACAGGGACAGATAAAGCTTCACCTACTCTAATTCTCTGAGTTCTATTTTCTAGAAACATAGCCACCCATTCAGTCACATTTTTGTGAAGTCCAATTGCACTCATTTTTCCCAGTAGTCTCCCATGATCTACCCTATCAAATGTCTTAGATAGGGTATCTAATGGACTGTATCGCAATACAGTTCATTTGACCTTAATCCAGGATATCTGCTATATCTTGCTGGAATCCTACAAGTTGAGTTTCAGTGAAATAGCCTTTCCTAAACCCACCAAACTGCCTGCTATCAAACCAGTAATTAATTTTGCTAACATGTTTAATATAATCAGAAATAATGCTTTCCCAAAGCTTACATGCAATGCATGTCAAACTGACTGGCCTGTAATTTTCAGCTTTATGTCTATCACCCTTTCCTTTATACACAGGGGCTACTATAGCAACTCCCCATTCATTTGGTATAGTTCCTTCAAGCAAACAATAATCAAATAAGTTCTTCAGTTAAATGAGAGTTAAGATCCAAAAACAAATATATTCATTCCTTTCTCTGAAACAGTTTAACATACGAAGGCAACATTTCAAAAAAAGTGGTGTATATTTAAAATCTTATCTGTGAAAAAGGAAATATTTTTAAATGTTTCACCCCTTAAGTGTTAAATGTGTTAGCTCTGGAAACGAAATTATTCATTCCTTGAAAACCGTTCGACATACAAAGTTGTAATCCATTGTCTTTAGTATATCCCCCAAAATCTTATCAATTCCAGCTGCTTTCCTAGTTTTCAACTTTTGTATCTCTCTGTAAATGTCATTGTTGTCATAGATACATTTTTATACTTCTTTAGTATTAGTCACCTCATCTACCTGGACATTATCCTTGTAACCAACAATCTTTACATACTGCTGACTGAATACTTATGCCTTTTGAAGATCCTTGCATACACACTCCCCTTGTTCATTAATGATTCCTAGAAAGTCCTCCTTGGAACCTCTTTCAGCCTTAATACGTTGAAGGCCAGGACACATAGCAAGAAATTTCTCGGTGGCCAAAGCATTTTTTCTTCTATGCATGTAGTAAATAAGTAGTAAAGCTAAATTCAAACTGATATATCACTTAAGTGTTTAATACACGTACGAAATACAACAAAAATTCCTAGCACCCTGAGGTACCGCCATGGCCCCAGAGAAAAGTTCAATGCATGGTTTTGCCTAGACGGCCAGAGCAGTACAGTCTAGCGGTACTAGAAGCTTGCATTGCTTGATAGTACATATTGTAGATAACAGAGCGTGCCCTGATTTGTTTACTAGCACTTAGTACTATAATCCCAAGGCACTCATTGTTTTACAGTAGGGTATGTGTGAAATACTTGCGAGATATTTATAAGTTATTTTATCAGTGAACAGAGATGTTAGTCATAAAAATAAAACCATTTTCTGCTAGAACTTGGAAGATAATATCGCTAGCCTTTCTGGTAAGTAGTGTCCATGTCAAACTGATCTATTATGTTTTTCAAGACAAAAAACTCTTCACCAAATTAAATTTGAAATATGTTTACTAACCACAAACTGTATACGTATATTTTAGATTCAGAAGAATTGGTAGATGATGAGCTATGGGCTATGCATGACCTCTCAGAAGATCCAGACTACTGTACAGAAAGTTCAAGTGACAGCGAAGCTGAAGAACCTCCACGAAAGAAGTCCAGAGAAAGCTCAAGTGAGACCTCAAGTAAAAATAACAATCTACATAATATAGTGGACATGAATAATACGACACATCTGGAAAACTGCATTCATGAGGAAGACATGGGATCACTTGAAGGAGATGTGCAACCAGGACCATCTAATGAAGAACGCGAGAGTACATAGAGGGAAAATGAGGTGTAGGAAGATGAAGATGGAGAGGACATATTTGTTATGTGGCATAATCCTCAGGGAAGACATCAGAATGTTGCTTCCAATGTTGGGACTCCAGATAAAGTTGAACTGAATGACGAATCTGTCAGCGCATCTCCATATGACTTCTACTGTAAATTCGTTAACAGTGAGCTTATTACTCTTATGGTGAACGAAACAAATTTGTATGCAGAACAAAATATCGCTGTGGAAGGACATTCTTTTTTCAGTCGTATTCGCTCATAGACTTCAACCAACAAAAATGAGACGAGAAATTTTGTAGGTATTATAAGCTACATTGGTCTAGTGCATATGCCACACGTTGCAGATTACCGGAGTACATTGTCTCTATACAGGAACGAAATATATTCACCAACAATGAGCCAAAACAGATTCCAATTGTTATTAGCAATGTGTCTGGCTCCATGGCTAAATGGTTAGCATGCTGGCCTTTCGTCAAAGGGGTCCCAGGTTCCATTCCCGGTAGGGTCGGGAATTTTGGCCATCATTGGTTAATTTCACTGGCATGGGGGCTGGGTGTATGTGTCGTCTTCATTATCATTTCATCCTCATCACGACGCGCAGGTTACCTACGGGAGTCAAATAAAAAGACCTGCACTTGGCGAGCCGAACATGTCCTCGGACACTCCCAGCACTAAAAGCCATTCGCCATTTCATTTCATTAGAAATGTGGCACTTCTCTAACAATGAAGAATGTCCCCCTGGAGACAGGCTATTCAAATTATCTGCTCTTATCACGAAACTAGTGGCAAAGTACAAGGAGTTACTAACACCTGGCCAGACAGTCTGCATTGATGAATCTCTGATACCCATCCTTGGAAGACTGATAATAAAACAGTTCATCCTAAACAAAGCACATAAATATGGGGCCAAAGCTTTCAAACTTTGCTGTGCGAAAGGTTACACCTGAAATATAATAATATATTCAGGAAAAAAAGAGATGGAGGAAGATCTGTCCGAACAAGCATAGTTATGAAACTTGCTGAAGATTTGCGTGGACATGGAAGTACCATAGTAACTGATAATTACTAAACGAGCTTGGAGTTAGCTGCAACACTGCTTGATCATCAGATGCATATTTTGGGAAATCTGAGAAAAAATTGGAAAGGTATACCAAAAGACATTGTTGAGAAGAAACTGAAGAAAGGTGAATGATTGTGAAGGAGAATGAAAAAGGTATAACTGTCCTCATATGGAAGGATAAAAGGGACATTCTTATGTTGTCGACAAAACATGGTGATGACACTGTAGAAGTAGAGAAAATGGCGTGGTAACATCCGGAAACTAACGATGATTCTTGATTACAATGAAGGGAAACGTCATACAGACTTATCCGATCAGATGAGCAGTTACATTTCGTCTCTGAGAAAATCTCTAAGATGGTACAAAAAGATAGCGATTGAGCAACTTTTTGGTACAACATTGGTCAATGCAAATATCCTGTACAAAAAAGTAACAGGAACTCTTGAAAAAAACAGGAAGAACCTGAAAGAGAGGAGGAAGAATGCCCACCCAGGCCAAAAATACACTGACTGACAGAGCAAATGCAACACCAAGAAGGAGTGGTTCGAAAGGGATGAAAGTTGGGGAAAAAACAGAGACGGCACGGACGAATAATTGATGTTTATTTCAAACCGATATGCAGGTTACACAATGCGCACGGCATCGACTCAGTAGGATGTAGGACCACCGCGAGCGGCGATGCACACAGAAACACGTCGAGGTACAGAGTCAATAAGAGTGCGGATGGTGTCCTGAGGGATGGTTCTCCATTCTCTGTCAACCATTTGCCACAGTTGGTCGTCCGTACGAGGCTGGGACAGAGTTTGCAAACGGCGTCCAATGAGATCCCACACGTGTTCGATTGGTGAGAGATCCGGAGAGTACGCTGGCCACGGAAGCATCTGTACACCTCGTAGAGCCTGTTGGGAGATGCGAGCAGTGTGTGGGCGGGCATCATCCTGCTGAAACAGAGCATTGGGCAGCCCCTGAAGGTACGGGAGTGCCACCGGCCGCAGCACATGCTGCACGTAGCGGTGGGCATTTAACGTGCCTTGAATACGCACTAGAGGTGACGTGGAATCATACGCAATAGCGCCCCAAACCATGATGCCGCGTTGTCTAGCGGTAGGGCGCTCCACAGTTACTGCCGGATTTGACCTTTCTCCACGCCGACGCCACACTCGTCTGCGGTGACTATCACTGACAGAACAGAAGCGTGACTCATCAGAGAACACGACGTTCCGCCATTCCCTCATCCAAGTCGCTCTAGCCCGGCACCATGCCAGGCGTGCACGTCTATGCTGTGGAGTCAATGGTAGTCTTCTGAGCGGGCGCCGGGAGTGCAGGCCTCCTTCAACCAATCGACGGGAAATTGTTCTGGTCGATATTGGAACAGCCAGGGTGTCTTGCACATGCTGAAGAATGGCGGTTGACGTGGCGTGCGGGGCTGCCACCGCTTGGCGGCGGATGCACCGATCCTCGCGTGCTGCGCCTGGACCCCTCGCACTTGCCACATGTCCCTGCGCCAACCATCTTCGCCACAGGCGCTGCACCGTGGACACATCCCTATGGGTATCGGCTGCGATTTGACGAAGCGACCAACCTGCCCTTCTCAGCCCGATCACCATACCCCTCGTAAAGTCGTCTGTCTGCTGGAAATGCCTCCGTTGACGGCGGCCTGGCATTCTTAGTTATGCACGTGTCCTGTGTCACACGACAACACGTTCTACAATGACTGTCGGCTGAGAAATCACGGTACGAAGTGGGCCATTCGCCAACGCCGTGTCCCATTTATCGTTCGCTACGTGCGCAGCACAGCGGCGCATTTCACATCATGAGCATACCTCAGTGACGTCAGTCTACCCTGCAATTGGCATAAAGTTCTGACCACTCCTTCTTGGTGTTGCATTTGCTCTGTCAGTCAGTGTATCTGCAGGGCATACCTTACAACAGAAGGAAGGTGACACCAGGAAGGTACGAAGATATTGCAAAGGTTGTTACCAGAAAAAAAGTGGATGGACTCATTCCAAAGAATGTTGTGAAGGAAGTGGTTATATTCTGTCCAGTGTGTGTTCAGCAGCCTCATTATTGTCTACCATGTTTTAGCGAGGCACACAAGTAGTGTTGTAAACTGTTCTGTGTTGTGACGTGATGGTGGAATGTTTTATCTATACTGCAGCAAACAATCATGAAAGCCTACATCAACTCAAATATTGTATATATTGTAAAGAGTGTATTTATTAATTTCTATGCAGACATGTTATCAATAAATCGATGCTTTTTGTGCATGTATTGCTAAAAATTATTTCCTATTTAGTCCTTGCCAAATGCTCAATGTTAATGTAAAATATTGCTATGTTGTCAATGAATGTTGTCAATTTAGACAATGCAAATACGCTCATGTTTACACTATATACGATATTTATTGCGATAAGTGTAGAAATCAGCTCAGGTATGGGTGCAACAATTTGGAAGAAATGAGTGTGGCCTATTGATTAGGTAAGCATAAGCTTGGTGTGAAAATGGGAAATCACAGAAAACCATAACCAGGTTTCCCGACTGTAGGATTCAGCTTGTGAGTCAGCTAACCCGGCACATCTAAGCACATGGCTAAACTGGTTGGGCAAATACTCACATATTACCAATAAAGGGAGTGTGGATTAATAGACTATATTTTGGAAACCAAGCACGCCAGGATTTGCTACAAGGCCATAGCGGTACACTAGCATAGCGAATTCAACAGCTCTGCAGTCCGCTGGCCCAGCAGGGAAAGTCATATAGCAACACCTGTCAGCGGTACTTTGTAGTGCCATGGCCTCATGAGAAACTCACTCAGCAGTACAATGTACTGCTCTGGCAGCCAACATGTTAAAAGTACCTATACATACTCTTCTTCCATTTTTCACTAAAATTTGTATGACTGCCAATTATGCTTGCCATTATGTAATCCTTAGCTGACTTCTTTGCTAAATTCAATTTCCTAGGAAGTACCTTCAATTTTTCCTTACTTCCACAGCTATTTCTAACTCTGTTCGTTTCCAACCTGCACCTCCTTTTAGTCTCTTTACTTCTCTCTTATAATATAGTAGATATTTACAATTCCTTACCACCTTCGAGGGTAAAAACCTATTTTCAGATTCCTCAACACTTGCCTTTTTTTCAAGATGGCGACTACTGTGTGCGAGTCTGTGATATCCGTAGTGGATAATGGTGTAAGATGCAGTGAAAAATGTGGCAAATGCTGAAAAGTAGTTAAAAATGGGATTTTGCGTCATGAGTGTGATGAATGGTACCATTTTCGTTGTGCAAATATGGTAAATAGGACTGATATTGAAGAAAGTGTATGGCTGTGTCCCGAGTGTAAAGAAACTGATGGTGAGGCAGAACAACAAGAAAGAGAGACTTACGAAACTATACTTAAGATTTTAGGAGTGCTACAAGAAGACTTTTGTGCTCTAAAACTTGAAAATGAAAGCTTAAAGGACAGAATAAAGAAACTGGAAGATACAGAAGACATTGAAAAAGAAAGGTCGCCGTGGACGGAAGTGATGCGTAGCCATTTTAAACCTAATGTTAAACATATGGGAGAAACTATGTGCAACTTAAAACCGGGAAAAACTCTTTGCAGTGCCAAAATATATTTCAGTCATTGCAACAAGTTCTAGAAGAAGACACATCAAGTTTTCTGAATAATTTTAAATACAGTAGAGGTAACCTACAGAAGAAGAAAACCAAACGAAAGTCAAGATCGCCAAAAATTCATCTCTGCGCAGACAGTCAAGGGCGGGGTATGGCAGAAGGCATCAAGGATGAGCTGCAGAATCCAGAAACTGAGGTTTTAGGACTAATAAAACCAGGTGCCAAGACTGAAGACGTCCTTTCAAGTTGTGATCCTGTGTTAGAGAAGGACAGTTATGTGGTGATTGAGAGTGGTACAAATGACATTGCTGCAAATGATGGTGAGGAACTAATTACGACCCTCAGAGGTAAGATTTCCAAACTACCTGACTCAGAAGTAATTGTAGTTAATGTGCCACCCAGGTATGACCTTTTAGACGACTCGTGTGTGAACAAAACTGTACATGATGTAAATATAAAAATCAAGAGATTATGTAAGAGTTTTAGAAATGTCTATGTAGTAGATACTTTAGGTCTTGGCAGGCAAATGTTCACTAGGCATGGGTTACATCTGAATGGTAATGGAAAAGCGACTTTCTGTTGACAAATTGCTACAATTATCAACAGAGATCTGCAAACGAATCTGCACTTAAGTAAACCCATACCACTAAACTGGCACATACAGGGAAACTTGCCAGAAAACCCAGATCCTTAAATCAAGATCTATGTACAAGGATCTGGGTTCCAGGGAAGTTCTCAACTCATGAGTCAAATGTTACCCAATTGCAACAGACAAGTTTTAGGGAGGAAGGGGGTCTGAGATCGCTCTTGGTACCGTAAAGCGGGGTAACTTCGGCCACTGACGAATAGCAACACTTATTTTCTCCTGCCTCCTAAACTGAAAAAGATAAAACACTTGCAACAACTGAAATGCACGTACGAAAGAATGCTCTATCAACACTCGGTAGTCCAAAAAACATTGGTGGGCTCATTTTTGAGTCAATCCATTTTTTCGCAGCCCCGACTATTGTCTTGTCTGGTAAGAGCAGAAAACAAACTGTTCTCTAGCCCCAGCATTCGATTCTCCATTCCAGTGGTTTATGGGGTCCAAATGTAAGTACGTCTGGTAACTGATCAACCTAATTTGATGCATTTTATTCAAATAGGTTCTTCAGGGAATAGTTTTGTGATGAAAGGTGTCCACTTCCGGGGTAACTTCGGCCATGCCAGGAACGTACAGGAAAACATTATGCGGCCGCGAGTTTTGTAATTACGAGCCTGTTTACTTCAAGAATGCTTTAGAAGAGATTAATAAAGCCACAATAACAATAAACGGAGAAGTTTATCCCGACAGGGAGGAGAAAGACGGTTCCTATTTTCAATGATAAATAGACGGAAATCAGTTGACATGGACGAGGCGCAATTAAGAACTTGATTTACGACCCAGATATTTTCTAATTTAGAAGACAGTGTATTATGAGAACAGTCTATAAGATTGCTTCTTTTCCGATCCCCTTTTCCCTCCATACTATTGAGCTTTGTGATTTTCGTACTTTTTATTTATTATCTTTTGTACCATTACGAATAATTACGCAATGCAACACGTAATTTGTAATATCATACAATGCTTGTATGCTTAGGCTAAATAAAATAGTTTCTTCTTTGTGAAAAATGTGAATTTGATCACTATACTTCTGTTTCACCACAAATCATTTTAATTTGTTTGTAATTGTTGATACTGGGCGTTTTGCAGGTTTTTAAAAAACATTCACAGTGGCCGAAGTAACACTACTTCGAAGAAAACTTCGTTTTAAGAGATATTTTTATGGCGGCCGAAGTTACCCCAAAACATGGGGTAACTCCGGCCACTCTTTCGATAATTATAATTCATTACTGAATAACAATTTGAATTATGTTCATATTTAAAAATGAAGAACAAACATGGCAGAACTTATATTATATTTTTCAGAAAATTAGAGGGAATATTTCACATTTTAATTTTAAAAATATACGATAAACTGTCAGAGTGTAGTAAATAAACAATTAAAATTCAGTACATTGATGGAATCTTATGAGACTGATGTGGTGATAGGAGTGGAATCGTGGTTGAGAGAAGGGATGGGTAATAGAGAAGTATTTCCAGTCTATCGTAGAGACTGAGGAGATAAAATGGGGGGGGGGAACTTATTGTTCACATGAATGGTTTACTGATGAGAGGGATGAAATATTAGGGATAAAATTAGTTTGTGATAATATGAAGGAGGTGGGAATTATAGGAACATATAGGCCAGGAAGAGAGGAAAGAGACATGGGAATATTTGAGAAAATAATAGATTATACTCATAAAAACAATAATAATTATATGGTAATAACTGGGGGAGATCTAAACTTGCCTGAAGTTGAATGGAATGGAGCTGCAAGTGAAGCCCATGAACAGAAACTGGCAAATAAATTAATTTGGGAGGGAGAATTTACACAAGTAGTACAAGAACTGACACATATCAATAATTTGCTAGATGTATTCTTGGTTAAACCATGGGAAATTGTTGATAAAACTGAGGTAATTGAAGGAATAGGTGACCATAAGGCTGTAATAATGGATGTAGGACTTGTACCAAAAAATGCTTAATAAGAGGGTCACACGAGACAAGAAATTATGCAGAAAACTAAAGTTGATGAATTTGGGACTTACTTTAAATCACAATTCAGTTGCTGGACAAGTGAAGGGAGTAATGTGGTTACACTTCGGGCTAAATTTAAAGGAATCATTTGGGAAGCAGAGAAGAGATTTGTACCTGTTAAGAAGGGTAAAATGACCTCAGACCCTGTTTATTACACAAGGGAAATAAAATTAAAAAGAAAATGTAGAATAGTAAACAGGAAAATCAAAGAGGGTAGGGAGAGTAGAGAAACTAGAAAACAGCTAATGAGGGAAGTGAATAGAGTGAAAAAGGAAGCAAAAGAGAATTATGTGAATGGCATTCTTCAAGAGGGTAATGACCACAAAGGGAAATGGAAATAGCTGTGAAGGGGTGAACACTATTCAACGGATACTGAGAAAGCAAATCTATTTAGTAGGGAATTCAGAGATTCAGTAGAAAAATTGCCAGGAGTTTAAAACCATAACAGAAGATAGAGAGGGAGAGACACATAGGGAAACAAGAAGCTTCTCATTCACAAATGAAGATATTTTCAGAGAAATCCAACTGCTTCAGCAAGGAAAAGCAGCAGGAAGTGATCAAATTACTGGGGAGATATTAAAGACAATGGGGTACTACATAGTGCCTTATTTAAAATTTATCTTTGACTATGTCATAAATAATAGTGTAATACCAAAGGAATGGAAGGAATCAATAATAATACCAATTTATAAAGGAAAGGGTGATAAAAGGAAACCAGAGAACTACAGACCAATCAGCCTGACCAGTATAGTTTGTAAAATACTGGAGAGTTTAATAGCAAAGTACATCAGAGGGATATGTGATGATAAAAATTGGTACATGAGGAGCCAGTATGGATTAAGAAAAATATTTTGTGAGGCACAACTGGTGGGATTTCAGCAGGACATATCAGATCAGTTGGATTCAAGAGGCCAGTTAGATTGCATAGCCATAGATCTTTCCAAAGCCTTTGATAGAATGGAACATGGAATATTATTAAAGAAATTGGAAAGAATAGGATTGGACGTAAGGGTTATATGTTGGATAAGAACATTTCTAAATTCAAGGGTTCAGAAAGTCAAAGTAGGAAATAATGTATCACAGGAAGAGAAAGTTTGGAAGAGAATTGCACAGGGTAGTATAATCAGTCTGTTACTTTTCTTAATATATGCAAATGATTTAGGGAACAATATAACATCAAAAATAAGATTGTATGCAGATGACATAATTGTTTATAGGTAAATAAATAACATTGAGGATTGTTCAGAATTACAAAGGGACCTTGAGAGTATCCAACAATGGGTTGAAGAAAATAATATGAAGGTTAATGGAGGCAAATCAACTGTTATAGCATTTACAAACAGGAGCTTTAAAACTGAATTTGAATATACTTTGGATGAGGTAGTTATCCCAAATGATGGCAAGTGCAAATACTTTGGTGTGAAATTTGAAAGTAATTTGCACTGGAAGGGTCATGTTGATGACTTTGTTGGGAAAGCATGCAGATTGTTACATGTCATAACAAAGCTACTTAAAGGATGCAACAAAGAATTAAAAGAAAAAGTTACTTATGTATGGTTCATCCATTATTGGAATATGCAAACAGTGTTTGGGATCCTCATCAAGAATACCTAATAAAAGAAATAGATAGTGTGCAGAGGAAAGCAGCTAGATAAGAGGGGATTTCAGGAGAAAAAGTAGTGTATCAGAAATGTTAGAGGAACTTGGCTAAGAAACTTTAAGTAAGAGAAGGGAGAAAACTAGACTTATAGGATTACATAGAGCCTATACAGGAGAAGAAGCATGGGGTGAAATCCGTGAGAGGCTTCAGTTGGAAAATAATTATATCGGCAGAACTGACCACAAGTATAAAATTAGAAGGAATTTTAGCAAAAACGATTGGGGTAAATTTTCATTCACTGGGAAGGGCGTGAGAGAGTGGAACAGTTTACCAGGGGTAGTGTTTGATCCTTTTCCAAAATCTGTACAGATATTCAAGAAGAGAATAAAGAAACAACAGAGAAAATAAATGAAATGTTAGAGGCATTCGACCAGTGCAGGTTATTATAAATAAAATATGTGTGTTAATAATTCCATCCCCTGGTCTATGAAGTTTGGACAGCCGAAGTAGGGGACTGCCTGTAGGGGTGAAGTACAGTGGGGACTTCGAGGGCCCTGGGACCGCTACAGTAGCTGTGAAGGCCCTTCAGGAACTCTGAAAAGTGGTGGTCAATCAATCAATACTGATCTGCATTTAGGGCAGTCGCCCAGGTGGCAGATTCCCTATCTGTTGCTTTCCTAGCCTTTTCCGAAATAATTTCAAAGAAATTGGACATTTATTGAACATCTCCCTTGGTAAGTTATTCCAATCCCTAACTCCCCTTCCTATAAATGAATATTTGCCCCAGTTTGTCCTCTTGAATTCCAACTTTATCTTCATATCGTGATCTTTCCTACTTTTATAAACGCCATTCAAACCTATTCGTCTACTAATGTCATTCCACGTCATCTCTCCGCTGACAGCTCGGAACATACCACTTAGTCGAGCAGCTCTTCTTCTTTCTCTCAATTCTTCCCAACCCAAACATTGCAACATTTTTGTA
The DNA here is from genome assembly GCF_040414725.1 of Anabrus simplex. Lineage (NCBI taxonomy): Eukaryota > Metazoa > Arthropoda > Insecta > Orthoptera > Tettigoniidae > Anabrus > Anabrus simplex. The sequence continues at coordinate 240,760,497 of NC_090268.1, forward strand.
ACGCTACTCTTTTATCGGAAATCACCCAGAACAAATCGAGCTGCTTTTCTGTGGATTTTTTCCAGTTCTTGAATCAGGTAATCCTGGTGAGGGTCCCATACACTGGAACCATACTCTAGTTGGGGTCTTACCAGAGACTTATACGCACTATCCTTTACATCCTTACTACAACCCCTAAACACCCTCATAACCATGTGCAGAGATCGGTACCCATTATTTACAATCCCATTTATGTGATTACCCCAGTGAAGATCTTTCCTTATATTAACACCTAGATACTTACAATGATCCCCAAAAGGAACTTTCACCCCATCAACGCAGTAATTAAAACTGAGAGGACTTTTCCTATTTGTGAAACTCACAACCTGACTTTTAGCCCCGTTTATCAACATACCATTGCCTGCTGTCCATCTCACAACATTTTCGAGGTCACGTTGCAGTTGCTCACAATCTTGTAACTTATTTATCACTCTATAGAGAATAACATCATCCGCAAAAAGCCTTACCTCCGATTCCACTCCTTTACTCATTTCATTTATATATATTTTTTTTTTGCTAGGGGCTTTACGTCGCACCGACACAGATAGGTCTTATGGCGACGATGGGATAGGAAAGGCCTAGGAGTTGGAAGGAAGCGGCCGTGGCCTTAATTAAGGTACAGCCCCAGCATTTGCCTGGTGTGAAAGTGGGAAACCACGGAAAACCATCTTCAGGGCTGCCGATAGTGGGATTCGAACCTACTATGTCCCGGATGCAAGCTCACAGCCGCGCGCCTCTACACGCACGGCCACATTTATATATATAAGAAAACATAAAGGTCCGATAACACTGCCCTGAGGAACTCCCCTCTCAACTATTACAGGGTCAGACAAAGCTTCACCTACTCTCTCTCTCTGAGATCTATTTTCTAGAAATATAGCAACCCATTCAGTCACTCTTTTGTCTAGTCCAATTGCACTCATTTTTGCCAGTAGTCTCCCATGACCCACCCTATCAAATGCTTTAGACAGGTCAATCGCGATACAGTCCATTTGACCTCCAGAATCCAAGATATCTGCTATATCTTGCTGGAATCCTACAAGTTGAGCTTCAGTGGAATAACCATTCCTAAAACCGAATTGCCTTCTATCGAACCAGTTATTAATTTCACAAACATGTCTAATATAATCAGAAAGAATGCCTTCCCAAAGCTTACATACAATGCATGTCAAACTTACTGGCCTGTAATTTTCAGCTTTATGTCTATCACCCTTTCCTTTATACACAGGGGCTACTATAGCAACTCTCCATTCATCTGGTATAGCTCCTTCGACCAAACAATAATCAAATAAGTACTTCAGATATGGTACTACATTCCAACCCATTGTCGTTAGTATATCCCTAGAAATCTGATCAATTCCAGCCGCTTTTCTAGTTTTCAACTTTTGTATCTTATTGTAAATGTCATTGTTATCATATGTAAATTTTATTACTTCTTTGAACTTAGTCTCTTCCTCTATCTCGACATTATCCTTTTAACCAACAATCTTTACATACTGCTGACTGAATACTTCTGCCTTTTGAAGATCCTGACATACACACTCCCCTTGTTCATTAATTATTCCTGGAATGTCCTTCTTGGAACCTGTTTCTGCCTTAAAATACCTATACATACCCTTCCATTTTTCACTAAAATTTGTATGACTGCCAATTATGCTTGCCATCATGTTATCCTTAGCTGCCTTCTTTGCTAGATTCAATTTTCTAGTAAGTTCCTTCAATTTCTCCTTACTTCCACAGCCATTTCTAACTCTATTTCTTTCCAGTCTGCACCTCCTTCTTAGTCTCTTTATTTCTCTATTATAATAAGGTGGGTCTTTACCATTCCTTACCACCCTTAAAGGTACAAACCTGTTTTCGCATTCCTCAACAATTTCTTTAAACCCATCCCAGAGTCTGTTTACATTTTTATTTACCGTTTTCCACCGATCATAGTTACTTTTTTAAACTGCCTCATACCTGCTTTATCAGCCATATGGTACTGCCTAACAGTCCTACTTTTAAGACCTTCCTTTCTATCGCATTTATTTTTAACTACCACAAAAGCAGCTTCATGATCACTAATACCATCTATTCCTTCAGTTTCCCTGTTCCACCTGTCTTTTCCTATCCACTACTCTACATTTCCCTTTCCTACCTTTTCCCTTCCTCCTACTTCCATGCATCTCAGCAACAATTCCCTGTCTCTCATCTTCCCTCTGTTGTTCTACCTGGAGTGACTCGTACCGATTTCGCACAGACACCTGTCCTGAATTCTGATCCTGAATAGAGCCCTTGGCCTGCAATCTCTTTCCCCTTAGAACATTAGACCACCTGTCTTCTACAACTCCTCCCTTTCCTTCCCCTCCCTCTTGTACACCTACTGTAACCTGTACATTGTTTGAGGGAGTTCTATCTTCCTTCCTGTCTTCTGTGAGAATCCTAATATCTCCCTCAAACTTTCCAACTCCTCCCTCATACCCCTCAATGCCTCACCACATCCACAATAAGTAAACTCGCGCTCCTTAGGCATTCTTTACGGGGGAAAAATTATAAATTAAAAAAATAAAGTAACTTTTTTGCAAAAAAAAAAATAACGGAGGGATATATTGTCTGGGATAGTACACAACAATAAGGTAATTAATATACGACTACACTACTCTATTTTTTTTTATCCTACAACCCCTAACAGGATAAAAACTGCTGTTAATTGCTGAATATCGAAAGTAATACACAAGAACTACACAATTCCAAACTGCAATTAAGCCTATCCTAATTTCAACAATATTTTAGTAAGAGTTTCTACGGATACCTCTACTACACCAGTACTACACAAATATTTTACAATAATAAAATAAGCACACTAAATTCTAATAGGATATTACTCGTATACTACTGTACAGTACACTACAGTAATTTTTAAACTACTTTCAGACGTATCCTAATTACGATACCGGTACCGTACCGTATGTCACTACTAAGCACAACAGAAATGAAATTTGCAAGAACTACTGTACTCAAAGATTACCAACGAAGCTAAATGCTTAGACAAATTATTATTAGTGTTAGGGTCTAATAGATACACACGAAAGATAACACACGAATATAGCAGGCTAGATACGGCACTATCTAAATGTACCGTACTGTATCTATACTACAATGTATCTACACTACACTATACTGCGTTTGGTTAAATGCTTAAGTATCAAAAGGATTGCCGTACACGAAGAAAAACACGAATATAACTGGCAAGATACTATCTAATATATTATACCTTATCTTCACTACAATTCTACTGAAATGTGGTTATGTGATTATTACAGCTGGTGGATTACTATTATTTTCCTTACTCCACTGGACGGAGAAAAAAAAGTGTCCTTAATTAGGCCTACTGAAAAATACGAGGTTGTCTACAATAATTTCTCAAATATTTCTGTCAAAACTACTACTACTATTACTCCAGGGACTTGAACTGCAATTACTGGGATATATGAACTTTATTATTATTAGCTAACCTCTCATAAATACTGAAAGATCGAGGGAGCGAAATATAAATTACGGATACTAATTACCTACTCAGAAGTACAAATGAATGGAATACAAGGTCAGCTGATTTATATTTATATTTACTTGACTACACTACACCCTTTGTTCACGACTGTAGCCAACAATGCAATATTTGAATATGAGGAGCGACAATAATCAATAACAATACGACTGTTAACTATTACCGTGTAATCTCTTTAACTTCTTTTTAAATGGAAGTTTACAAAAGAGGCTCTGGCTAAGACGCAGCAGGTCGTTATGCTACTTAAACCAAACTAAACACCATGGCACTACAGCCCTTGAAGGGCCTTGGCCTACCAAGCGACCGCTGCTCAGCCCGAAGGCCTGCAGATTACGAGGTGTCATGTGGTCAGCACGACGAATCCTCTCGGCCGTTATTCTTGGCTTTCGAGACCGGAGTTATGCTACTTAGGTTCCAAAATAAAATTAAATAAATGCAACGTAAATTTTAATCTTATACCAGTTGTATAGTATTATTTGAAGTAATTCCACATACTGTATATGAGTTGACTATGTTTGTAAGTACAGGAGATAATATAAGTAGAATTTTGTAAACAATATAAATTTATCAAGGATGAGCTATGTGTTTAATAGGAAAAATTGGTAGCGTAAATTGTATAATATTGTATTCTACGAAAATTTTCTTCTTCTCTTGTTAATTTAAAATTTAGTGCTTGACAATAATGTATTTTAGTGTACCATTTGCCACTGAGGTAAACACCTCATTTGCAAATAAAGAGATTTTGATTTGATTTAATCCCATCCAAGAGTCTGTTTACATTTTTATTTACCGTTTTCCACCGATCGTAGTTACTTTTTAAAAACTCCCTCATGCCTGTTTTATCAGCCATATAGTACTGCCTAATAGTTCTAATTTTAATACCTTCCTTTCTTTCACATTTATTTTTAACTACTACAAAAACAACTTCATGATCACTAATACCGTCTATTACTTCGGTTACTCTATAGAGCTCATCTGGTTTTACCTGTACCACATCCAGAATATTCTTCTCTCTAGTTGGTTCCATCGCTTTCTTAATCAGATGCCCTTCCCATATTAACTTATTTGCCATTTGTTGGTTATGCTTCCTGTCGTTCACATTACCTTCCCAATTGACTTTTGGTAAATTGAGATCACCCACCACTATCACGTTCCTTTTCATATTTCCAACATAGCTGATTTATCTTATAATTCTGAATCAGCATCAGTGCTACCCTTTCCCGGTCTGTACAATCCAAGGATATCAAGTTGCCTATTATCTTTAGAGATGAGCCTTACACCTAGAATTTAATGTTTGTCATCTTTAACTTTTCGTAGCTTACAAATTCTTCTTCCACCAGAATTAATACTCCCACTCTTACCATTCCTATCCTATCTCTACGATACACACTCCAGTTCCATGAGAAAATTTCTGCATCCATTATATCATTTCTCAGCCATAAATCAACTCCTATTACAATATCTGGTAAGTATATATCTATTAAATTACTTAATTCTATTCCTTTCTTCACTGTACTTCTACAGTTCAGCACTAACATTTTTATGTCATCCCTAGTTGACTTCCAGCTCTCTGTTCCCTTACTGCAGCTCCATAGACCACCCCGTTTCCCTGAATGTACCTCTCTAATAACCCTTCTAAACATACTTCCTAACTTATACGTACCACTGCAGTTTAGGTGAAGGCCATCTGAGCGTAGATCCCTATCCCTTACCCACCCATCAGGATCTAGAAATCTCACACCCAGTCACTTCTCAGCCATGATTCAACTCCTGTTGCAATAACTCGTAAGTATAAATATAGTAAATGCTGGGCTGCACCTTACTTAACGCCATGGTCACTTCTTTCCCCCTCCAAACCCTTTCCTATCCCATTGTTGCCACAGACGTATTTGTGTTGGTGTGATGTAAAGCAAGTTGTAAATAAATCTAATATATTACCTAATACTATTCCTTTCTTTACACTATTTCTGCAGTTAACACTAACAACTTTATGCCATCCTTATTTGACTTTCAGCCCCTTATACCATCGTTACTACTTCCTACTCCAGCCCATTTCCCTGAATGTACCTCTACTAAACAACCCCTTAACTAATTTTTACCATTGTGGTTCAAGTGAAGGCCAACTGAGTGTAGATCCCTATCTCCTACCCACCCATTAGTATCTAGAAATCTCACTCTCAATTTTAACATACCCACTCCATAGTCTCATTTAAATATCCAACCACCCTCCAGACAACATCCCTCCTACACAGTATCTCACTGATACCAATCTCTGCCCACGTAAACTTCTCCCATGCTTCATAACCAGAGCAATCAATCACTACTGATCTGCATTTGGGCAGTTGCGCAGGTGGCAGATTCCCTATCTGTTTTCCTAGCCTTTTCTTAACCCTCTTGATAGTATTAATCAGGGAAGAAATCAGTGAACTGGTGGAGGATATAGAGACAGATATGAAAGAAACCATATGGTTGAGATTGAATATGGGAGGGGTAGAGAGAAGGGAGAATAAAATAAATCTAGCGTTCGTATATTGCCACCCTAGTAGTTCACCATATGCAAATAAGTATCTTTTTGAAGATTTATTGGTGGATATTAGTATGATAAGAGAGAAGTTTGCACGAGAAGAGGATATGTTGTTATTCGGAGACTGGAGCGCTAGAATAGGGAACTGAGCCCAGTATATAGTAGGGAGGATGGATGGTGTATGTTGAAAAGTAGAAGTAGTGAGGATAAAATTATCAACAGCTATGGGGAGAAACTCCTAGAGATGTGCGCTGCGGGAAATGTGTATATTCTGAATGGATGGATGGAGGGCGACAGTAAGGGGAAATTGACCTATGTTACTGAGAAGGGAGGTAGTGTGATAGATATGGTTTTAAGCTCGGAAGGAGTGTTGGAGGATATTGTAAGGATGGAAGTAGGCGACTGGATTGAAACACACCATTTTCGAGTGTCGGTTATGTTTAAAAGGGGGGAAGAGACGCATATAAAGAAGGAAGTTGAGATGAAGGATAACTTAGGGAGTGGATATAACAAGTACAAATGGACAGAGAAATTGGGACGGGATTGGGATAGGGTAGTAATAGAGGAATTACAATTTCTGAAATATGGTTGAGAAGGTGCGTTAGAGGAGAATAATATTGATAAAGCCTTGGAATTGATACTACGTCCAATAAGGATGATAGCACAGAAGGTAGAATGTAGAAGGAAGAAAAAGAAAGAGGGTGAAGAATGGTTTAACAGAGAGTGTGAAGGAATGTGGAGGAGGGTGCTGGGTGCGTTACAAGAGTATAGAAAGAAAGGTGGGGGTGCAGAAAGGGAGGTTTTCTGCAAGTTGAGGAAGGAGTTTAAAAAGAAAATTTGTGAGGTAAAAAGGCGTGGTTAGAGGAACAAACTGAAGCCATAAATAAAGAATGTAAGACTAATAGCATTGAAAAAGTTTGGGAATGGATTAACAGAATAATAAAGGGTGGAAGGAGTCTAGAGATAAAGAGCATTGAAGACGTACAGTGGGTGAGCTACTTTGGTGAATTACTCGGGGGTAAGGAGGAAGAATGCTGGAGGAAGACGGGGGATGAAGTAATTTGGAGAAATAGAAGAGTGGCAAATTACGATTTGGACAAGGAAATTACGAGGGAGGAAACCTTAAGAGTGATAAAAAGAATCAGGGGCAGGTTGGCAGGGGGTTGTAATGGGATCAATAATAAGTTTTGGAGAGAAATTAGCAAAAATGAGACAATGATAGAGGGCATAGTGAAACTATATAATAAGATCTTTGATCAGGGGAAGTACCCGAAGGAATGGGAAATAGGAATTGTATGTCCAATATATAAGGGGAAGGGTAATAAAAACAGTTTGAATAATTATAGAGGAATATCTCTCCTTAAGCAAAATTTACATAGGGGTGTTGGCGAACAGATTGTATGAATGGGCAGAAAAGAATGAAGTATTTTCTGATTTCTAAGAAGGATTTAGAAGAAAGAAAAGAACAGTGGATAATATAATGATAATGATGACAGTTCTGGAAAAGTATAGGAGCCTGTCAAGAAGGAAGGTGTATGTGGCGGCAATCGATTTTTAAAAGGCGTTTGATAAGGTGGATAGGGAAGCTCTATTAGAGAAACCGGGAAGGTTGGGGGTTTCGGGAAAGATGATGAGGGCAGTAGAGGGGATATATAGGGTAGTCAGGTTCTGTGTAAAATTGGGAGACGATAGGTTGAGCAGACCATTAGAGTCCGAAGTGCGCTTAAATCAGGGGTGCAAATTATCACTAATTTTGTTTATTTTATTTATTAATGATATCTTGGAGGGGCATGGGGCTAGCAAGTGGGCAGTGCCGGTAATTAATGGGGTGGAGGTCCCAGGATTGATTTTTGCTGATGATGTGATTTTGATTAGGATGCAGAAGGCTTTAAATTCAGTGTCGGATTTTGCGAAGAAATGGGCCTTGAAAATTAATGGGAATAAATCTAAAATGCTAATAGCCCAGGCACACAAAGGAAGAAGGGATGACGGGAAATGGGTCGTGCAGGGAGAAAGGTTGGAACTGGTAATCAAGTTAGAATATCTAGGAGTCATTATTAATGGTAAAGGCACTTGGAATGATCATATTAAGAGGACGAGGAACAGAGGGTGCGCCGCCCTAGCCTCAGTCAAAAACTTGCTAGAAAAATATCCGGGTATCAATTATAAAACCCTGAGGTTAGTTCTAAGATCGGTGATTTTCGGGAGGGTATTGTATGGAGCTGAAGTCTGGGGGATGGATGACAAAAGAGTTGAGTTAAGACGAATTATTACTAATTTCGGTAAGATGGTGATGGGGCTACCGATGTGCACAGCCAATGTAGGGGTGGATTTAATGTGTGGGGAGGATTTGGAATCTCAGTGTGTGAAAAGAATAGTTAGATATTGGATGAATTTGAAAAGACAGGAAGGAGGGAAGGTATTACAGGCCGCGTACGAACAACAACGGAAGAGTATGTATAAGGGATGCTGGCTAGATAAAATTAAGGGATACTTGGAGATGATAGGCCTGGGGCACCTGTGGGAAGAGGTGTGGACGAAGACAGAAACTAGAGGGATGAAGGTACTGGTAAGGAGGATTAGAGATCTGGGTAGGCAGAAATTATTGGCAGAAAGTAGATTAAGAAGTTCCCGTAGTGTTTTTAATAAAGTTGTGGAAGTAACGGGGATAAATATTAGATACGTTGAGAGGTTAAATAGGAGAGGGTTGATATGGTGGATAATGGGACTTCATAAAAATAGGGGATGGTTGAAATGAAATGTCGCATGGCTTTTAATGCCGGGATATCCCAGGACGGGTTCGGCTCGCCAGGTGCAGGTCTTTCTATATGACGCCCGTAGGCGACCTACATGTCGTGATGAGGATGAAATGATGCAGACAACACATACACCCAGCCCCCGTGCCATTGGAATTAACCAATTAAGGTTAAAATCCCCAACCCGGCCGGGAATCGAACCCGGGACCCTCTGAACCGAAGGTCAGTACGCTGACCGTTCAGCCAACGAGTCGGACAGGGGATGGTTGAAAGGTGGAGACAATTCGGTATGTATACTTTGTGGGGCAGAGAACAATGATTTTCACATATTAGGTAATTGTGAAGTAACAAGTAAGATCAGATTTAGTCTTTTGGATGCTAAACATCGGAAAATGTTAGAAATAGGGGACGAGCGGAGTATTATAAGGTGGATTATTAAGGAATGGGAAGACGGAGGAGATTTGAACAGGTACTTACGTGCGGTTAAAAATGCATGTGTGAGAAAAATGGAAGAAGGGGTTTCATAGGGCGATGGTTGTGAGTTTAGCTTGGAGAGAATAAGGGGTAAGTGTTGGAATGTGGACGGGTGTTTTTTATGTTTATGGGGATCTTGTATAACAGTACCCAGTGGTTTGAGTTTGTTAGATATTTTCAGCACTAAGTGAAGTGTAGGTGATGTGGTCATAGTGAACGATGTAGAGGTGAAGTAAGACCGGGTGAAAGCGATGGGCATGCAGATTGCGAAGTAATTGAGTATGTAAATAATATGGTATGTGGAAATGTAGAGGCCTTACCGATTGCGAGATTGCAAGTCAGTATGCGATTATTGTCATTTGGTGTGCTTTAGATCCAGGTTAAGTACTGTATGTTAAGGAACAAGGATTGCAAAGTAAGCAACTGTGTATACAAGGACTGAAGTGGAATCTGCTGCAGCGTAAGGTCAGCGGTTTCCTTTTTCCTTTTTCAGAACTATCTGTTGTGACGCTCATGTGGTGTAGGCAAGGTCAGGGTAGGGCTAGATTGGTTGTTTTGTAGGTAGATTACTGTTAATATTATATTTATTATTATTATTATTATTATTATTATTATTATTATTATTATTATTATTATTATTATTATTATTATTATTATTATATTAATAAGATTATTGCTTTGTGAACATGTATCTGGGCTGGAAGCCTGTTTTGTTCATTAATAAATACTAATACTAATACTAATACTTAACCCTCTTGGAGCCAGGAGCCGATCTGGTCGGCCACTCACCATCAGCTGGAAGAGGCCACAGCTCCGCCTCCACTCTACTACTGTAATGTGCCAGGCCGTTTTCAGTGGAAATACATGTATTTTAAAATGTTCGTATATCTACTGGTGTATAGCAAATACCGGCATGAAATTTTCTACATATCAAATACATAGAATAAACAATTGGTTTAGAGTGATATAAAGAGTCAAAAACGTTTTACTGTTGATTTATGGTTGTTAATAACGTTTATTTTTAGGAAGAGAAAAACATTTTCGCACTTTCTCAATATCTACTTTGAAAAATTCATTTATGATACAAAAGAACATACATAATTATGTATAATGCATTTCTAAATACAATTCTATATAATAACTAATTAGAACGAGAAAAAAGCATAAATAAATAAAAATTCAAACGTATGTCAAAAAAAAAAAAGACAATTTTACTCAATGATAAAATTAGTGTTTATCGATGCATGGCAAATACTGACAAGAAATTTTCTACATGCGGACAACATAGTATAAAGATAATTCTGAGTTATTAAAAAATAAAAAATAGTTGATAGTATAGATTTTGTTTTCTGCAAAATCATTTCCTCGTTTTCGGTTCTAGTATCTATCTGAAAAAAGAATTTTATAATACAACACAATATACGTAATTAAGAAATCTATGGCGCTAAAACCCTGATTTGCTTTGGCCTACCAAGCAACCGCTGCTCAGTTCCGAGACCTGCAGTTTACGAGGTGAGGCATGGTCAGTGAGACAAATTCTGTCGGTCACTATTCTTGGTTTTCTAGACCGGGGTCGCCCTCTTACTCTCAGATATCTCCTCATTTGCAATCCCTCAGGGTCACTTAGATTGAGTGAACCTCGAACCAACCCTCAGGACCAGGAGAAAATTCTTGACCTGGGCAGAAATCGAACCCATGACCTCTGGGTGAGGGGCAGGCATGCTACACTTGGCCTGCGGGTACCGGCATTTACGTAATGACAGAGGACTATATGTGACTATAAGGTTTAGTAGAGAGAAAGCGAAAAGTAAATTGAAGTATGAATCAGACGGTGGGGCACGTTTAGATCCAAGAAGTTCCTTGATGGAGACAGGAGGTAGGGGAATGTTGTCGGGTTCATTGGGACAAATTTCCACAAAACGTTCTCCAGAGACATCATCATCATCTTCATTATCACTAGTTTCATCTACCACCATATTCAGAGTAGATTTAGTGCCGTTAGAAACAATTAAACGGTTCTTCTTTAGCTGTGGTGATTCCGCGAGCGGGTCCAGTGCAATTTACTCTCTGAATGAAACTCACTATCACTATCCGATGAATCATCCGTATTAACATCGCATTGTTCCATTACGGCATTAATTTATCGTCATCAATACCTGATGAAAAAATATCACGTGAACAACTTGCCATTTTGCTGTCACAAATCAATTCACTGCAAGCAGCTGTCAGTGGACAGATGGCATGGAATAACATCAGTAGACAAATAAGTTTGAGTGGTGTCTAATGAAATTCATAGCGAATCTGTATTGAAAATATTCTTATGAAAAATATGGAAAATTTATTTTTTTGCACCTATTCAGTACAACTCAATATTTAAGTTAGAGTCAAAACCTCATTAAAATCCCTACATCCCTACATTAGTACCTATTGCTGCTTCCCTTACATTGTAGGTACCAACATGGAAAATTACCACTTGCTCATTACCCTTCTCTCCTTCTACAAACCTCAACATCTGCCTTAACCTAATTTCTGAATAAAAATCTACCCTGCTTCCCTTTCCTCCACTCACTTAGCCTCAACCTCATCCACCTTATAAGATCGCTGTTGTCCTGGTCTCAGTTAATCCCATAGAACCTATTTCCTTCTTCCTTCTCTCACTCTCATGACCCTTTTCTACCTCCTTCCTATACTCTACACTTCCCTTTCCTAACGATTCCTTTCCTCGTGCTCCTTCCATCGTTTTTTACACTTTTCTGTTCCCCATCCTTCCTCTGCTGTTCTACCTGCAGTGACTCATACCGATTCTTCACCTATACTTCTCCTGAACTCACTTTTTGATGAGTACCCGTAGCCCTCATTTTCCTTCCCCTTAAAACATTAACCCACCTGTCTTCCAGAACTTCTCCCCTTCCTTCCCCTCTCGGTTGCCTACCAAGCACACCATGTATATTGATTGAAGGAGACCTACCTTCATTCCTATCCTCCACTAAAAGCCTTATTATCTCCTTAAAATTCACTATATCTACCCTGCAGAGGTTCTGTGGCTCCAAGTAGCCAGTGCAATGGCCTTCACTATGTGCACTAGCCATGCGTCTTGGTAGGTGTGTAGTTACCAACTGATAAGATCAAACTGACACACTGGGGTGGAACACTAGCAACCAAGAATGAGTTAACCAGTAAGTTTATAATTTCCAATAATGGAGAAATTATATTGGAATTATGAATTTACTCATTCAGGACAAAAATTTCAGGTTTCCTATGGAATCAAAATTATATCAAAACTACAAACCATTACACCTATCCTGAGTATCGATGCCACCAATTCTTGTGAATAAATATATGTAGAGCCTAATGTTGAAAGATACTTGAAGGGAAAACTTCAAGATCGCAATGAATAGTAGAGACCAGAGAAAATAAAAACAATTCATCTACAGCTGAAAATTGTTCTGCAGAATGAACAACCAATTAATCATAGACCCCAATATCTACCTTTCGAAGAAAGAAAAATAATTGAAGATCAAGTGAAAGAGTGGATATAGAATGATATTGTGGAAGCATGCACTTCAGATTTCACCAGCCAAGTAATTGTCTTACAGAAAAAGGGTGGGACACCCAAGGTTTGCTTCGATTACAGAAAGATAAATAGCCAGACTGTTAAGGACAGAAATCCCCTCCCACTGATAGAAGACATTTTTGACTGGCTCTAAGGAGCATGTGTATTTAGCACCATAGACTTTAAATGTGGGTTCTTTACTATAGGGGTTAATCCAGAAAGTAGAAAGTATACAGCATTTTTTACACACAATGAGTAGTTTTAGATCAAAAAGGTCCCCTTCAGATTATGTAATGCCTCAGCCGTATTTCAGTGCTTTGTCAATTGCAACTTACATGAGTAGTTTTAGATCAAAAAGGTCCCCTTAAGATTATGTAATGCCTCAGCCGTATTTCAGTGCTTTATCAATTGGAAATTACATCTGTAAATAAATGACAACACTGTGCTACCTTATATGGACAATATAATCATACCAGCAAAAATGAACGAAGAGCAATTGAAAGACTGAAGCTTGTATTGAAAACAGCTAAGGAATATAGCTTAGAACTAAACTTCAAAAAATGTCAATTCTGAAAAGAAGAGTTGAGTTTCATGGTCACATTGTTGAAAATGGGAGAATCTACCCTTCGTGGGAAGAAAGACACAAGCAGTTCTTAATTTCTCTAACACAGCAAACACTAAACAACTTCAGAGCTTGTTTGGACTAACAGAGCACTTCAGACAATTTATCCTATCTGTTCACTTACAGCAAGATCATTGAGTGATCTACTGAAAGTTGAAAGAAATTTCAAATTTGAAGCAAAAGAAAAGAATATCTTCATTAATCTAAAACAGACTTTGTCTGAGAAACCAGTTCTAGTATATGCAAATAAGGATGTGAAATAGAATACAGATGCCAGCCAGGAGGGATGCGGTGCCATACTACTACAGAGGTTAAGTGATTGTTGAGAATTTAAATTATTTTGTATTGTGTAGTATTTTGACTCTCATTTGTTTTTGGTTGCGTAACATGGCGACTCTTGGACCAGTGAAGTGAATTAGTGTTGTTGTCTAAGTCTGTAATCTATCATGATTATATGTTGCTATTGAGTTTAAACAGTAAATATATTGAATCTATCGAGTCAGATCGAGTTTATTACAACATAATTGTGACCCCGACGTGATGGATGCTACGTCTCCCGATTTTAATGATGCACTTACTTCAAATTTCAGTCGTTTAGAGGCATGAATGTCGGAGCTTCGTGAATTAGACAGCAAAATAATGGATGCACTTTTAGATAGCAGTGATGATATGACTGTAATTGTATCAGGAAAAGAAACTTCCGAGAAGTATAACGATGGATTTGAGGTTATACGTGTAGAGGTGAATAATGTTTTGACGGACTGTAGATCAGACAGTTCTTTAAGTGAGGCACATGAAGAGGCCTCATGTCATAATCAGGATATGAGGGGAACTTATAAACTTCCTAAGATTGAAATTAAGAAATTTAATGGTGATTTACGTGAGTGGTTAAGTTTTTGGTCGCAATTTCGGAAGATTCACGAAGATGATAGTCTGCACGGTAGTGACAAATTTCAGTATTTACTGCAAGTTATGGAAATAGGAACTGAACCTCATGAAATTGTGCTTAGTTATCCACAGACGTCAGAAAATTACCCGAAGGTCATTCAAGCTCTACAAGAACGGTTTGGAAGAGCGGATCTTCTATTACAAGTGTATGTCAGGGAATTACTGAAGTTAGTGATTTCAAATGTGACGCAAGAGGACAAGCTTCCATTACCCACCTTGTTAATCAAGCCAGAGTCTCACCTTCGATCCCTCAGTAGTTTGAATCTAGCATCTGCAGACCCAAGTACATGGCTCTTTCCATTAGTTGAATCTAGCCTCCCAGAAGAGACATTACGAGCCTGGCAAAGAGTCGGTTCTCGAAACAAGAAGGAAGTACAAATGGAGAAATTGGGTCTCGACTTGAGTGCCTCATGGAATTTCTACGTACTGAAGTCCAAAACGAGCAGCAGATTCTCTTAGCACAAGCAGGATTTAGTAATTTGGCTGTGAAAAGTAAGAATGAGAAGAGGTTAGGTTCTACCAGGACGGAGAAGAAACATAATAAAGACCCTGTAGATAAACCCATTCTCCCACGCTGGTATCTTCATCTTGTCGCGATGTGGGAGCTTGCATGCCTAAGCGATCCTGAGAGCTATGCCGGCGGGAGCATAAGCTCCTGGTAGGGCCACCCAAGTCGGACAGGTCAAAGGTGATAGGCCAGACTAAGAGGGATACCCTGGTCCTCCAGGTTGCGGGTTGATCATGGGGCTAACAACCCTATATCGGAAAAACAACTCGTTACGAAACTCACAGACAAGAATAGCCGGACTGATGATAATGGTAAACGACCCACGCGAGGAAATGGAAGATGCAAACGGAAATATGATATGTATGTAGCAACCTGGAATGTACGAACCCTGAATAAACCAGGAGCCCTAAACAATCTAAAACAAGACATGGAGAAATATAATATTGGAATAGCAGCAATTCAGGAAGTCAGATGGAAAGGAAATGGTGTTTTTAGAAGTGGTAGATATACAATTCTGCATAGTGGAGGAGCCAAAGGTACAATAGGTGGCACAGGCTTCCTAGTGGATGACAGATATAAGTCAGCAGTTTTGAATTTTAAACCTGTAAATGAAAGAATATGCACTCTAAGGATGAAGGCCCATTTTTTCAATATCACCCTTGTGTGTGTGTATGCACCTACAGAAGATGCTGAGGATGAAGAGAAAGATATGTTCTATGGACAATTGGAACAAGAAATAGAATGCATCCCAAGACAAGATGTAAAAATCATACTTGGAGATTTCAACGCTAAAGTGGGTAAAGAAGAAGCCTATAGGGAGACAGTTGGGAAGGAAAGTTTGCATGATGAGTCAAATGATAATGGACAAAGGCTAATTGATTTTGCCATGGGAAACTCAATGGTGGTAAAGAGTACATGGTTTCAAAGAAAGAATTTACGGAAAGCCACTTGGTGTTCACCAGATGGTGTCACCTTTAATCAAATAGACCATGTAGTAATTGATAGGAGACATGCATCTGACGTATTACAAGTTGACAGTTGTAGGGGAGCTGATTGTGATTCGGAACATTACTTGGTACGGGTAAAATACAGGCAACGTATTGCAACTTACAGATCTGCTAAGAAAGGGAAAGCTCCAAGGAGATATATGGTCTCAAAATTGAAAGATAAAGAAACTGCACAACTATATGAATGCAGGATGGAGAAGAAATTGGAGGCTAAACAACAAAGCTGGGCAGTGGAAAACATCGAAGGAAAGTGGATTTTATTGAGGGATGCATTGCAGGAAACTGCGGATGAAGTACTAGGAGTTGAGGTAAAGACCGAAAGGCAAGGATGGTTTGATGATGATTGCGGAAGAGCAGTTGAGGAAAGAAATGAAGCAAGGAAGAAAATGTTCAGCAGGAAAACAAGAACATATGTAGAAGAATTTAGGAAGAAGAGGAAAGAGGCAGACAGAATTTGTAGGAGAAAGAAGAGAGAGGCAGAGAGGAAATGGATTACAGATTTGGAGGAACAATATGATATGCAAGAAGTACGGAAGTTCTATGGGAAAATAAAGGACGTACAGAAAGGTTTTCAACCACATGCTGTATTCTGTAGAGATAAAGAAGGAAACATGATTGGGAGAAGAGACCGGATTCTCGACCTATGGGCGGAATACTTTAGTGAACTGTTGAATGTGGCTGCAGAGACGGTGAGATTGGAAGAAGTGGATGGGCAGCCTTGGCAGGATCCTAGCCTAGATTTAAAACCAGTGCCTGTACCATCTATAGAAGAAGTGAGAACGGCAATTAAGTACTTGAAGAATAATAAGGCTCCAGGAAGTGATAACATTTCAGCTGAGATGATTAAATACGGGGGTGAGCAGTTGACGCAACTTGTTCACCAACTAATTGTGGAAGTTTGGGAAACAGAACAAATGCCAGAGCATTGGAGCTTAGCAATTATTTGCCCAATTCATAAGAAGAAAGATAAAGCAAATTGTGAAAATTATAGAGGTATATCTTTGCTTAATGTGGTTTATAAGGTCTTAGCCAAGGTTTTGTCTATGAGACTCACTCCACTGGTTGAGCAGATACTAGGAGACTACCAAAGTGGCTTTCGACAGGGTAGATCAACAACAGATCACATATTCACGGTCAGGCAAATAATGGAGAAATGCTATGAATGTAATGTGGATGTGCATCAGCTGTTTGTGGATTTTCGGCAGGCTTATGATAGTGTGAAGAGAAGGAAACTGTATCAAACAATGATGGACATGGAGTTCCCAACTAAATTGATATGACTGATACAAATGACCCTAACAGGTACTAAATGCATGGTTAAAATAGAAGAAAATCTTACTAAAGAGTTTGAAGTAAACCAAGGTTTGCGGCAAGGGGATGTGTTATCTACCCTGCTCTTCAATGTGGTTTTGGAGCGTGTGATGAGAAAGGTGGAGGTCAATAATCCAGGCGGTACGCTGTTCAACCATGTAACACAGAATCTGGCTTATGCTGATGATGTTGATATGCTGTCTAGAAGATTGAAAGACCTAGAGGAAGGACTGGATAGATTAGAAAAGGAAGGAGGTGAAATGGGCCTAAGAGTGAATAATGCCAAAACTCGTTACTTGTTTGCATCTAGGAGGACCGTAATAAGGGAAGACAAGTGCATAAAATTAAATGGGATTAACTACGAGAGATGTGAAAAGTTTAAGTATTTAGGAGTGCTGGTGACAAAAGATAATGACATGAAAGAGGAAATAAAAGCGAGGATTGCTGCGGGCAATAGGGCTTACTTAGCTTTATTGAAAGTGTTTAGATCACGCAGCCTTGGTAGAAGATTAAAGTTGACAGTCTATCGAACAGTATTACGACCAGTGGTAACTTATGGCTCTGAAACATGGACAATGACCAAAGTAGATGAAGAACTGTTGAACAGATGGGAGAGAAAAATACTGAGAAAGATTTTTGGCCTGGTGAAGGAAGGGGAATTGTGGAGAATAAGGAAAAACAAGGAATTGGAAGAACTCTATGGACATCCAAGTATCGTAACCGAAATAAAAAGCAACAGATTAAGGTGGTTGGGACACGTGGAGAGAATGCCAGATAATAGGGCTGTCAAGAAGATCTATAATGGAAATCCAGGTGGTAGAAGATGGAAAGGAAGACCCCGGAAAAGATGGCTGGATGATGTGGAGGAGGATTTAAGAAAGATGGGAATAAGAAGATGGAGGAGGCGTGCAGAAGATCGTGAAGATTGGGCTACAATCGTCAGAGAGGCCAAGGCCCTACAAGGGCTGTAGCGCCGAGGAGTAAGTAAGTAAGATAAACCCATTCCTACTGTTGCTGCACTTTACAACAACAGTCCTCCAGTGTCGTGCATTTTCTGTAGTAAATCTCATGAAAGTGATAAATGTTCTTCTACTAGGAAAATGAGTATAGAAGGCCGGAGATCAAAAATGAAAGAAAAAGGTCGTTGCTATTTGGGTACAAAACCTAACCACTTAGCTAAGAACTGCAAGTCTTCCGTTCACTGCTTACTTTGTGGAAATAAGCACATTACTGTTATGTGTCCTGATTTATAACGAGCTGAGAAGAGTGAATCTAAGATTGAGAAGGAAATGCAACCAACGCATGTTACATCCGACCTAACTAACCATACTTGTATATATCAAGTTGTCCTACAAACACTGATGGTCAAATTACAATGGAATGGTAAACAAAAAACAGTACGAGCATTCTTAGACTGTGGCTCACAACGAAGTTGCCTCCTTCAGAGTACAGTTAAAGAGTTGAGGCTAGAACCGTATGCAGAAGAAATAGTAACCCATGTTTTGTTTGGCGGAGATCAAACTTCTAGCATTAAACACAAAAGATACAAAATCAACATAGGAAGAAATGATGGACAATTCAGTTGTGAAATAGAGTTACGGGATCATCCAAGAATTTGTCAGTCGATTCCACGAGTGTCAAGATCTTTGGACTTGTTGCAAGAGTTGAAAATGAAGAGGATATGTATCAGTGACCTGGGTGATGATTTCCCCGAGATTGAGGTTCTCATAGGAATGGATATATACGCCAAGATTCTCACAGGAAAGACAGTCCAATCGAAGAATGGACTCTTAGCCGTGGAAACTAAACTCGGATGGACTTTGACTGGTGAGAGGCAAGACCAGTCCGTTGATGTTAATCTGAATAACCTCACCATCTCAATGGCTTGTGACGATGTGCGAACCATATCTGAGCTTTGGAACCTGGATACTATTGGTATCTGTGATCAGGTAGAAGACAAAACGACTAAAGAGGTCAAACAGAATCTCCTTAGCACTTTGAAAAGAGATGGCAATGGTCGCTATATAATAAACCTCCCATGGAGAAAAGGTTACCCCGAGATCAGTTGCAATAAGCATATTGCAGAGAAGAGACTTGAATCTACAACTGACAAGCTGATGAAGGCACACCTATTCACCAGTTACGATCAGAGTTTCGCCGAGTGGAAGAAAGAAGGATTCATAGAAGAGGTACCGAATGAAGAATTAGAAAGATGCTGTCATTATCTTCCTCATCGGCCAGTAATTCAATTAACAAGCTTGACAACTCCTGTTCGTCCTGTCTTCGACGCATCCTGCAAGACAGAAGAAGGTGTTTCACTGAATGACTGTCTAGAGAAAGGGCCCGATCATGTTCAGTTAATTCCAGAGGTTCTCCTCAGATTTCGGTAGAACGTAATTGGATTTACTTCAGACATCCGAAAAGCCTTCCAAATGATTGAGGTTGCGACGGAAGATCGTGATTTCCTGCGTTTTCTGTGGTGGGAGAATTGCGATATGAAGAAAATCAAAGTTTACAGACACTCACGAGTGGTTTTTGGAACTACCTGCAGTCCATTTATACTAGGCGCTGTAATAGAACACCATATTACCAACGTACATAAGGAAGACAAATCAACAGCACATAAATTAATGGAGTCGATGTATGTCGACAACTGTGTGACATCGGTAGCTTCGAAGGAAGAATTTGATACATTTCGAACTGAGAGCGTTAATCTGCTGAATGATGCAAAACTGGAACTTAGGAATTGGATATATTCAACAGAAGGAATCACAGCAATGGAGGACAGTGAAACTGAGAAGGGATACATCACAAAAGTTCTCGGACTACAGTGGAACAGAAGATCGGACACACTGAGTGTTGAATTTAATACAGAATTTTTAGCTCTCCCCGAAGTATTGACGAAGAGAATCTTACTTTCCTTAATACATAAGATTTCTGATATCACTGGGTTTCTCACTCCAGCACTTCTCCCATTCAAGCTGTTGTTGCAGAAGGCATGGTGAGTAGAAAATGAAACCAAGAAGGTCAAATAGAAGTGGGACACACCATTACCTGAGAGTATCGCTGATGAATTTCGTAAGCGTTATCAGGAAATAAACTGCTTAAGGGAAGTGGAAGCTCTTCGACTAATCACGGGCGGTGTGAAGGAAAGGAATCGATGGTCGCTTCATATCTTCGTAGACGCCAGCCAACACGCTTATGCTGCTGTGATCTTTTTACGAACTGAAAGTGACCAGGAAGTTTCAGTGCAGCTGCTGTTAGCTAAAGCCAGAGTAGCCCCACTTAAAACCATCACTATTCCCAGGCTGGAATTATTAGGCTGCCTAGTTGGAAGTAGACTCGCATCAACAGTTAAGTCTGCTCTAAATCTACAAAATGTGAGAGAATATTTCTGGAGTGATTCTTCAACTGCATTAGCTTGGATGAGAAGAGACGAACCCTGGGCTACATTTGTTGTCAACAGAGTAAAAGAGATCAGGAGTTTAACAAGTCCAGTTGACTGGAAACATATTCCAGGAATATACAATCCGGCTGATCTCATATGAAGGGGATGTTATCCGACCCAGCTGAAGAAATCCTCGTGGTGGAAAGGTCCCGAATGATTGAAACGACCAGAAGAGTGGCCATTTAATCAGTTGGAAGACAATGAGTATGAAACCACAATCCTAGCAGAAAGGAAGAAGAAGTTGGACTGCACTATGACAATGCTAAGTCTAGAAATGACAAAGAAATTTGAGTTTTTCTCAACGAGTTAGGGTTATGGCATGAATTCTTAGATTTTGTAGCAGTGCAAGGAAGATCAACTGCCATGCAGGTGCCCTACACTTTTCAGAAATAAAGGCAGCAGAGCTGATCGTCATCAAAGATATTCAATCAGATTCATTTCCAGCTGAAAGTGATAACGCCAGTGGGATAAATGTTGTCAGAGACGAGGAAGGTCTCATCCGAGTGAAGACCAAGTTTGTGATGAGAGAGGATCTAATGAACTTCAGATACCCATTGTTGCTATTTAAGGGACATATAATAGTTGAGGCACTGATTATGGAGCAACATCGACTTCATTGTCATGCCGGTTTGCAGTTTTTAATGGCTTACTTGAGGAAAAGGTATTGGATAGTGCAAACTAGGAGGACTGTAAAGAAAGTGATAGCAAGTTGTCTGCAGTGTAAACGTCATAAAGTAAAGAATGCTGAATGATCGAGTAAAGGATGCCAATGTTTTTGAAGTGGTTGGCATTGACATGGCAGGACCATTAATTCTGAGAGGTAATTCTAAGGTATGGATTGTTCTCTACACCTGTGCCGTCTTCCCGGCAGTCCATTTGGAACTAGTTTCGTCATTAAGTACCGAAGCTTTCATTCTTTCATTGAGAAGATTTATCGCTTGAAAGGGCCGTCCATCCATTATCTATTCTGACAATGGTACTAATTTTGTTGGGGCTTCCAATGCATTAAAAGACCTAGACCTCCAAGAACTTCAGCAACGATCTAGGTTTCAAGAAATAGAGTGGAAGTTCAATCCCCCTACTGCAAGTTGGTGGGGAGGATGGTGGGAACGTTTGGTCCATTTCATTAAAGATTTGTTGAGACGAATGCTCGGAAGGTCTGTACTCACTTATGAAGAATTACTGACTTCGCTTTGTGATGTAGAGGCCGTTATTAATGGACGCCCACTGACTTAAATCCTTTGACACCATCAATGTTTCTTAACGATGTTGGAGAGGGTTTTGTGCAAGATATTGATCATCTAGAGAAGGAGAAGTTCCAGGCATGCCTGCGCTACCGACAACACCTGATGCAAGAACTGAAACAACGCTTTAGGAAGGAATACCTGTCCCAGTTGATCCAGCGTCCCAAAGGAAAAGGAACATCGACTTTGAAGGAAGGTGCTGTGGTTCTGGTTGGTTGCGAGCAACAAAAGAGAGTGGAGTGGCCACTAGCAAGAATAGTGTGTCTCTTTCCTGGCAAGGACGGTGTATCTCGGGTAGCCAAGTTAAGACTGAAAGATGGAACACTGATAAGACCTACTGAACGACTGTACCCTCTGGAGATAGACACTCGTGAGGACCCCTTAGTTTAACATTCCCCATGGGTAAAGAACCCGTAGTGGTCGCAGAGTGGTCCCCAATCCAAAATACTCTTCTTAAGTTATAGACTGCCGAGCTCGATAGCTGCAGTCGCTTAAGTGCGGCCAGTACCAGTATTCGGAAGATAGTAGGTTCGAATCCCACTGTCGGCAGCCCTGAAAATGGTTTTCCGTGGTTTCCCATTTTCACACCAGGCAAATGCTGGGGCTGTACCTTAATTAAGGCCACGGCCGCTTCCTTCCCACTCCTAGCCCTTTCCTGTCCCATCGTCGCCGTAAGACCTATCTGTGTCGGTGCGACGTAAAACAACTAGCAAGAAAAGTTATAGACTATGGAAATATGCTGAAGAAAGGGTCCTGTGACATTCGCAGGCATAAGTTATTTGTGATATCAAAGTGACTGAAATTATTCCCACAATTTCAGGGTGGGAGAAATGTTGAGAATTTAAATGGTTTTGAATTGTGTAGTATTTTGACTCTCATTTGTTTTTAGTTGCGTAACATGGCGACTCTTGGACCAGTGAAGTGAATTAGTGTTGTTGTCTAAGTCTGTAATCTATCACGATTATGCGTTGTTATTGAGTTTAAACAGCAAATATTGAATCTATGGAGTCAGATCGAGTTTATTACAACAGTGATGATAACCATTTTCACCCTATCTACTTATTCCAGCTGGAAAACTACAAATGCTGAGAAGAAATATACTACTTACAAATTGGAAGTACCGGCAGTTATCGAGGTTCTAAAGAAGTTTAATATGCGAGTCAGAGGCAACAAACCCAAATTCAAAATAGAAACTGACTGCTAGGCTTTCCAGAAGACAATGCAGAAAAAGGACCTTAATATTAGAGTTGCAACATGGGCTCTTCTCTTGGAAAACTAGATTACACAGTCGAACATTGCGGGAACCCAAGAATGTGCCCCATGGAAGCACTGAGCTGGTATCCCAGTGTGATTGTTGCCACTGATGGTTTGAACCAATGAATAAAGAATGCGCAACTTGAAGACTGAAAGCTAGCAACTTTTATCTAAGTACTGGAAAGGAAACCCTATGAAAATGATTTGTTTAAGAATGATCTGCTTTATAAGCTAGATAACATTGTTCAAGAATTATTGGTCATTCCAAAGTGCAATAAAAAGATAAATAATAAGACATGCTCATGAAAGGGTACACTATGCCATAAAGAAAAAAGAGAAGAATTACTCAAGAAGGACTTTTACATTGCAAATGTAAGGAATAAGATTGAAAGGTGCATACAAAACTGTGTGCCCTCTGTCGTAGTCAGTAGGTAAAGAGGAAAGAAGTCTCTCATTTATGGCCTCTTCACGTTCTTCATACCACCATCTATGCTTCTTTTCCCTCTTCAGAGGGCATAGTTCCTTGCAGCTTTGGTTATTTTTGTTCTCAGACCCACCCAATTCTTTGCACTGTCCTTTTCTAACTACTCTTTGAATTTTTGGTTTACTTCTGAGTTGTTTTTTAACATTTCAACATCAAATTTAGTTCTAGTTGTTCTCTTGTTTTGTCTATTTTGAGGGATGAATCTCATTTTTATGGTCGTGAGGTAATGATCACCCGCAATGTTGGCTCCTTTTTTTAACTTGACGTTTTGGATCTCCTTTTTGCTCTTAGCGGAGACAGCTACGTGCTCAATTTGGAATTCCCCGAGGTGTGGGTTTGGACACCACCAGATTTTTTGTTTTTTACTCATCTTTTTAAAGTAGGTAGACATTAGTTTGGGATTAAAAGCCTTGCATAGTTCTACAAGCCTTATTCCATTTCTATTTATTCTTTTGTGTGCCGGGAACTCTCCTACCAATCTTCTTATAAATCCTTTCTCTACCAACTTGTGCATTGAAGTCTCCAAGTAACACTTCGACGAGATCCGCAGGAATTTTGCGGATTTCATTTTCCAAGAGTTTCCAGTACTCTTCCACTTTTTCAGCATTTTTCCTGTTATCATCATTTATTGGAGCATGAGCATTAATTAATGTATAATTTTTATTTCCACTTCCTTTGCCATTGGGATTTGTCCTCCTTCGCCATTGGAGCTGCTGACCACCTCATTTGATGGATTTTTGTGACATTTCCTTCACTGAGGGCCATCACCCTCCTAAGGGAGCTCATTCGCCCGAAGACGTTGGCTCCGTTAGGGTGTCAGGTTATTTTCCGCTGCCCAACACTAGGAGTTGCTGGCAGTATGGTCTACTCCACTACCATAGCAGGGTATCCTGGCCAGACTGAAATAATAATAATAATAATAATAATAATAATAATAATAATAATAATAATAATAATAATAATAATAATAATAATAATAATAATAATAATAATAATAATAATTGTACCGGGCGGTACACCTCCACGCCGCTAGTTTAAAAATGTGCGCCACTTGAAACTCCTCTGCTGGGGGAAGTCTGAACTTTATCTACGGTATTAATTTTCTACTTTATCAGAAGATGTCACTACCTGGAAATTTTGGAGTTTTTGAACTGTGTCATTTTCGACGTATTTTTGTTTTGCTTGTAGTAAGAAGTGTGAACTATCTCTTCTAGAGGACACTACTGAAAAACTACAATGGTGCACCCTAGTGCGACGTGAAAGAACTATTTTTTTGGAGAAATTTTTATTTCAAAAGTTTGTTTCTTGTTAAATTTCTTTCTGTTATTGTTTAAGTTGGCTGTATACCCCTCTCTTTCCCCTTGTTTTGTATTTAGCCAATCCCGAATTTCTTTTATTAATTTCTGACCAATCGGATGTATCTTCCCCAACTTGAATATGTTGCTGTATCCTACCCAATAAAGAGTTTGTGGGAGGATGTTCTCATTCCCCTAACGCCTCGAACTTTCCGCGAGAGTATATAAACTGCTGATTTTAGGGTCTCCGGGCCACTTCTGTTCCATCTTTTCGTGTGTAAAGTACATAGCAGAGGGCGGGAAGCGCCTCTTTCTTCGGCGGCAGTCAACAGCCAGGTAATGGCCGATTAATTACTTCTTTTCTTGCTTGCTCAGCAGTTTAACTCTCGG
Source organism: Anabrus simplex (assembly GCF_040414725.1). Taxonomy (NCBI): domain Eukaryota; kingdom Metazoa; phylum Arthropoda; class Insecta; order Orthoptera; family Tettigoniidae; genus Anabrus; species Anabrus simplex. The sequence goes on from NC_090268.1 coordinate 240,785,901, forward strand.
GGCGGGTCCGAAGTTTTTCCATTATGTAACCTTCCTTAAATGTAAAGGAACTTGTATCTATTCTATCTTTTAAACTAGATTTTAGATTTAGATTTATTATTTTTCTTTAGATCTACAGTAATAATACTCATTTGATCCGTTATAAAGAAAAATAACAATGTCCAGCCTAAGCCAAATTTCATACAACTAACTTGGTGGACCCCCACACAGGCGGAATACCAGACAACCATGCAAGGTTCCACCCCTAGCTAAATCTGTTAAGCTGCCTCTAACATGGACGGATGACCAGCTCACATGCTAGGGCACCCTCTACATCTAAATTAAGCCTATAACTAATTACTTACAACATTAAATCTAAACTACTTCTATCCTAGTACCTCTTATCCTTAACTAATAAATCACTCCCCAATACTATCTCAATACACCTAAATACACCTTCACTTGAATAAATACCCTCTAAACTTCGCTATCTCTCTTAATATCCATCCATCGAACTCTACAATCATTCACTTCATTTCCATGCCACATATCATTACATATCTACCTCTTATCATAAAGACACCTTTACTAGAATAAATATCCACTAAACTTCGCTATCTTATTATCCATTCGCCACCATGCCCCTGCTGAGTATACACACAAACCTTTGCACATTCCATTCCTCCTACATTTCCTCTACTTGACTCCCTCGTGGTTGCTGATTCCATACTTCCGTTGCACTCACATTCTGCTAACACGTATTCTACTCATGTTGCAACTTTATCACTGCACTACCTGTCTGTTCCTGCTCATCTTATTCAACCATGCTTAATCTAATTAAATAATCATCTAAAACCAACTTTGCTTGCCGATTTACCATTAACTAATAAATCACTTACCAATACCATTTAAACTTCGCTACCTCTCTTATCATTCATCCATCATCATCTTTATACAGACCCCATCACTTGAATAGATACCATCTAAACTTCGCTACCTCTCTTATCATATATCTATCATCATCACCTTTCATACTTAACACTTCAATTCCAGTAGATACCATCCAACCTCCTTTATATCTCCAAACTCGTAACAATTACACTACACATATAGACATATCATTCTTCACTTGAATAAATACCCTCTAAGCTTCACTACCTCTCTTATCATCCATCCATCGCACTCCACAATCATTCTCTTCAATTCCATACCACATATCCTTACATATATACCTCTTATCATTAACTAATAAATCACTCACCAATACGATCTCAATACACATAAAGACACCTTCACTTGAATGAATACCCTCTCATCTATTTCATAACACAGGCAAACCATGTTACTACTGTTACTTGTCTTTTTACTTCTCGTAATTACTCCTTCTTCCATTTTTCCCTTTTTACCCCATAGCTCCTTCAAACTCAAGCTTCTCCCTTTAACCACGGCACTTCTTACTTCTGCTTCCTCCCTCAAACCATTATTCTCGCTCCGATTCTGTCCACTTGTGTTTCCCTGTGATTCTTCTTCCATCCTCTCTTCCTGCATCCTGCTTTCTTCACTCGCGCTGACCTCCGACACTAGTTCGTTCATTAATTTCCTGACTACTTCCATCCTCCTTGCATTTCCTTTTTCTTCAGCTCTTTTTACGATCGCTTCCCAGGAACCCCATCTACTCAGTGTTCCTCCCTTTACAGTATGTACATCAGCCCTGGTAGTTTCTTCTTGCCTCGAACACTCAGCCCTGCTTTTTCCTTCTTGCCTCACATCAGCCCTGGTAGTTTGTTCTTGCCTCGAACTCTCAGCCCTGCTTTTTTCTTCTTGCCTCAAACTCTCATCCATTGATTTCAGTTTCGACACTGTCCACTTCCGGGTCCAATTCCTGTCGCTTACCACAAGTATCTGACCACTAATATACGCTCTCAGCCCCTGGATTTTCGCTTTCACTAAGTGTTTCTTTAGAATTTTGAAATTCCTACTCTCTTCTCTTCCGAAATCCCTCTTAACTCCAATTTTCTCACTCTGCAGATTACCAGCGTTCCTTATCACTATATCTGCCATCAATGAAGATAGCAGCGACACTTTTATGGGCCTGTACCCTCCCACCTTGCCAACTCTCTCCACATTGTCTATATCGACCTCACTGAAATTAATTTTCATTTTATTTTGTATGAGATCTACCACTTTGTAAATAATGTCCACTTTAGATTCTGACTTTTCTTCCTCCACCCCGTAAATAAATATGGATTTCTTCTTACGCTCCTGTCTGCAAACTGCTATTTCTTTCTTCAGGTTTACCACCTCCTCTTCCATATTTTTTATTTTCTCCCTTAGTGACACCAGATCTTTCTCGCTGTCTTTCATTATTGCCTTCGTATTTTTCATGAAATCCTGGATCCACTGTCTCGTCTTTTCGTACTCCTGGACTTGCTCCTGAAGCATCTTTTTTACTTGCTCGAACGGGCATAACTCCTGTACTACCTATTTTACCACTTTTCTCATAACTTCTACGTCTACCCAGCTCATCCTATCCATCTCTTTGCCGTCTACTTGGCCCGACCGCTTCCCCACTCCTACTCCACTCCACTCCACAGGCGCACGTCACACGACACGTCTGTTCTCCTTACTGGCTTCCGCTAGACTGTCTTTTAAACTACATATTGGGATAGAGAGTGCTTAACCCTCTCGAGCTCCCACTCATATTGTTTTGAGGTGAACTTGTTTTCTCAACCTATTCTTCCTTAACATTATGTAAATTTGTCAATTTCTAAAGTCACCTCTTTAGTATGGGATTAGCCCTTGCATCAGTGGCCTAGAGCCAAATTAGGTTTTGAAACAAATACATTAGGAGTGCAAATCGCCTCCTCTCAAATTGTTGATTTAGAGGTCATGTAATTAACCTTCTTGTCATTTAACAGACCTCAGTAGGTTGGGTATTTTACCCCTGTGTATATGTCCTGAGAGGACAGCTTGAAAGTAGAATTAGGTGTGGCCTTTGACAGGCCTGAATTTTGAGAGCAAGTTGCTCTTTTCCCGAAAATTTTGTTTTCTGCGCGCCTCAAGGAGGCCTTACTGTGTATTTTGGAGCAAGTGCTCCTAGGTATGAATGGGGTTCTCCCCTCTCTGTTGACACTTGTGTTTGGGGTAAAACTGAGCTGATTGCTCAAGGATTGTGATCGCGGGGCTCGAAGCCCAAATCCTGTAAATACTGTAATTGTACTTTTGTTGCCTTGCTACTCTGTACCTGCCATATTTGTTATTTCTTGATTTTGAAAAGAAAATATAACCTTGATAAATTTTAAATTCACTTTAATTTCGTAGCCTGAGACCTATTCACCACCCCGCACCTTCTTTCACCTCTAACTACCACGGAAAACTCCGTAACAAGTGGTAGCAGAGCGTGGTTGAATGGGTCTCATTTTAGCCCCTTTTGACGGCTAAACATTGCTTTGATTACAACTTTAACTATTTTCTCAGTTGCTGGAATTTTTTTGATTTTTTCTTTTTCAAAATTGTTCTGTCATCATGCCCGGCCCTCGCGATGTTCTCCATCTTAACTATTTGCGCAAGGAGGAATTGATCTATGAGTTAACTATCAGAAATGTGCAATCTGGAGGCACGGTTGCGATAGACTCCAACAAGCTTAGAGAGTCCCTTGACTTGCCCATTTCCATCCCCGCTTTGGGAGAGAAAGAAATTGACGACTCTCTTTCCACGATCGTCGAGAATATTACTGGGCTAGCATCTGTAGTTAGTTTTTTTGATGAAAATGATCCTTCTCCTAATCAAATCAAACGTGTGCAAGCCAGGCTGTTTCATTTTTCAAATAGAGTTAACGATCTGTTGTCTCTAAAGTTGAATGACGTTCAGAGGAAGGAAGCTAGTACGCTGCTTGAAAATATTTCTGAATTATCTAGCAAGGTCACTCAATTGTTAACTGGGGAGGTTCCTCCCAAAACTGATCAACCCGTCACGATGAATGTAGGTAGCGAGGAAGAGCCTCCTAAGGGAGAAGTCAATAGGATAACCGTTGCTGCTCAAACTATCTCTGCCCCATTGGACAACGAGTCTGAACGCCGTAACTCATTGAATAATATACGTTCTGAATTAACTTCCTTGCCACTGAAACCTTTACCTACTATGTAACCCGGGTTCAGCAGCTTGCCTCATCCATTGGCAATGTTGCTCAGAGGTATATCGAAGTTTTCCGTTAATACCACCAGTGAAGTAATTTCATTTTTAAGATTTCTAGTTCAATTTCAGGATCATGCCCTTGTGTTTTCTCTTTCCCCATGTCAAATTTTGCAAATCATCTATCCTTATGCAATTGGTATTCTCTCCGACAAAATAGTAAGAGCCATAGCTGAACAGTCATCTATTGAAGATTTTCACGCACACTTGCTTGCAAATTTTATTCCTGCTCGCGCGAGGTCATCTCTGATTCAGAAGTACTATTATCGTGTACAGCGCTTGGATGAAAACTTGGCTGATTTCATACAGGACATTAAGTTTTATACTAGGGTGTTTGCTCTTCACTTCCCTGAGGATCAGATTGTACAAGCCATTGTGGAAGGTATCTCACCATCCTATAGGTCATATTTGTGTTTCGCGGCGTGCCCGCAAACTTTCTCTGAACTTGAAGCATTGGCCGTCTCAGCGGAAGGAGTTAGATACGCCGATTCTTTGCGTGTCGCCAAAGAACCCCCTCCTTCTTTTAGTAATCCTCGGCCTCCACCTCGCCGACCAGTCAATCCCCGTAAATGTTATGCTTGCGGGTCGCCTGACCATCTTCGCAATAAGTGTCCACTGATCAAGTCGAGTGGGACAAGGAATGGGGCTGGTTCATCACAAGGCTGTTTTAAATGTGGGGCTTTCTCACATATCGCCAAAAATTGCCCAAATTCAAATAGCACCCCCTCCTGCTCAACTTCTGGTGCAACTTCCAACAAGAATCAAAAGTGACTAGTGGCTTCGGCTGAGTCAACTAATCCATCTTCCCGAGACTCAGCCCCGGGTAAACAGGTTGTAAATTCAGGGAACGATCAGTCTTCAAATTCGTCTTTTGAATGCCCTAAAGAGTGTCTTAGGATTGCGGCGGGTTCCCCCGCGCCTGTTCCTTTTCTTAAGATTGAGTTAAATAATGAACCTGTAACAGCTCTCTTAGATTCAGGCAGTGTTTGTTCGATTATTTCGGCTGAATGGTATTCTAAATTGAAATCTGTTTGTAAACTACCTGACTATGTCTCATCTCCTGTTCAATATGTTTCGGCTAATTCATCTCCATTAGAAATTCTAGGTTCTTTACATGTTAAAATTCGTATTTTTAAATTTACATGGAAAATTAAATTGTTTGTGGCCAAGCACTTGTCTTGCCCCATTATATTGGGAGCTGACTTCATTTCCTACACTGGTCTTGTGCTCGATCTCCAGAGCAGGTCGTGGACATTCAAATTTGCGTCCAATTGTAAAATTCCCTTGTTAAAGTGTAATTCTGTATCATGTTCATCTATTTCGCCTACCCAGGATGAGATGTTGTTAGACCTTAGACATCTACCTGAGGAGCAGGCTGATAGTATTCGTAAGTTGTGTCAGTCGTTTCCAGAGGTGTTCTCTGATACTCTTGGTGTTACTGACCTTATTGAATACAAAATTGAGGTCACGGATTCGATTCCTGTCCGTTTTCCACCTTATAGGCTATCTCCACCTAAAATGAAGGCTCTGAAAGAAATCATCGGTCAGATGTTGAAGGATGGTATTATTAGGCCCTCTAAGTCGGCGTATTCGTCGCCTATTTTTCCAGTCCCGAAACCCCAGGGGGGCTTCAGGCCTGTCATTGATTATAGGGCTCTCAATCGGAAGGTGGTGTTGCAATCCGTGCCCCTTCCTGACCTTCATTCTTGTTTTTCATGGTTTCGTAAGGCCAAGTTCTTTACTATCTTGGACTTGAATCAGGCCTATAATCAAATTCCCCTTGCCGAAGAGTCTAAACATCTTACAGCGTTTGCCACGGACTGGAACTTATACGAATACAACCGCGTGCCTTTCGGGCTCCCCACGGGAGCAGCTGTACTCACTAGGCTACTAGATAGGGTCTTCTCCGACATCAAATTTGAGTACTTATATCACTACTTGGATGATGTCGTATTTTCAGAGACTTTTGAAGAACATCTAGATCATCTGCGAGAAGTTCTCGATCGCCTTCGTAAGGCTGGGTTAACTGTCAAGTTGTCCAAGGTTGCCTTTGCTAAGCCCTCTATGTCATTCCTAGGGCATATTGTGTCACCTGATGGTGTAGCAGTCGATCATTCTAGAACACAGGCCATCCGTGATTTTAAACCTCCCAAGGACATTAAAGGTATCGCCAGGTTCATTGGTATGGTGAATTTCTTCAGGAAGTTAATTCCTAACTTCGCTAATAGAGCGGCGCCCTTAAACCTTCTTCGTAGGAAAGGCATCAAATTCGAGTGGGGACCTTCTCAACAAGCCGCTTTTGAAGATCTTAAATTAGCTCTCTGTAATGCCCCTGTATTTGCTATGCCTGATTTCTCAAAGAAATTCATTGTCCAAACCGACGCGTCGTCGTCAGCAGTAGCTGCAGTCCTTCTTCAAGAGACTGAACTAGGGAGGCGACCCATCGCCTATGCATCTAGGACCTTGTCGGCTCAAGAAGCCAAGTATTCTATCTATGAGCTCGAAGGTTTGGCAGTCTTATTTGCCTTAGAAAAGTTCCGTCTCTATCTTGAACATGTCAAATTCGACCTGGAGACAGATAATCAAGCCTTAAGCTGGGTCTTAGGTAGGCCGCGTCGTACTGGCCGTATAGCCCGTTGGGCCATCCGTATTTCTGCCTTCCAATTCGATGTCAGGCATATCAGAGGTACCGAAAATGTTGTTGCTGATGGACTCAGCCGTATGTTTTCCAACGACGTCGAGACCCATGAACCGGTCGACAGTTCATCACCTTCCGAGTCCATACTATCTGATGTCAATGCCATCTTAACAGATGCTCCCAGGCTCTTTAGGGATATCGAGAAATACCAACGTGAAGATCCGACGCTGGCTCCGATAATCGAAACCCTTTCTTCTGGGGAACATGTTGTCCCTTATGTTCTGAGGAATGGTGTTTTATGTCGCCCATCGAGGCATGATAAGATGATGAAGGTTGTCGTTCCAGCTGTTCTTGTACCTATGATCTTCAAATACTATCATGAGACCCCATTAGGGGGGCATCTTGGAATCTTTAAAACTCGTGAAAAGATTCGTGAAAGGTTCATCTGGAAAGGTATGGACGGTGAAATCCGTGAACTAGTAAAAGCTTGTAAATCTTGTTTGCTTAGTAAACCAACCATGTCCACCAAGGTAGGCATTTTGTCTTCGCATCAAGCGTCGCGCCCCATGGAACGCCTGTATATTGATTATGTAGGACCCTTCCCCCAGTCAAAGGGAAATGCCAACAAGTTCATCTTTGTATGCGTAGATGGTTTTACAAGATTTTCCTGGTTATTTCCGACTAAGCTGGCTACCGCTCAGTCCACCATTACTTGCCTAAATTCTATTTTTGCTTCTTTTGGTCCGTGCCAATATATTGTGTCTGATAATGCTAAGGCGTTCACATCAAATCTTTTTCGTAAATTCTGTTTTGACTTATCCATCTCTCATGTAACTACTTCTGCTTATTACCCTTAACCATCTCTGGCTGAACGGGTTAACCGTAATCTCAGGTCCGCGCTTATTGCCTATCATCATGAAGATCATTCCAGGTGGGACACGTCCCTGCATTGGTTAGCTTTTGCTTTGAATTCGGCGGTTCATGAATCACATAAATTTACTCCAGCCTCTTTGATGTTCAAGTTTGTTCCCAACACGCCGCTCTCTAACCTCTGGTCTCTGAGTGACATTCTACCCGAGACAATAGATCCGGGCAACATTAAAGATCTTTGGAAGAAGGCTAAAGCCAATCTTAAAGTGTCTCATGAAAAGGTTAGGGAAAGGTATGATCGTGGACGGAGACCCACCCCTTTGAAGGTAGGTGACCAAGTAATGGTCAAGAATTTTGTTCTCGCGGGCAAGCTTGCCCCCAGATTCCATGGGCCGTGCGTCATTCTCGATTTCCTTACGCCGGTTACGTTGTTATTAAGCAATCCAGCCACCGAGAGGATATTTAGGGTTCACTTGTCGCAGGTGAAACCTGTATAAATTCTGTGCTAACTTGCCTCATATTATCTTGAAAGGAATATGAAGGTTATATTTTTTTTTGAGTTTCACTTTTAAGGCTTTCTGCCCCTTCTATAGTATTTTGTTTTATATGTAAGCATTTTTGTGAAACCTGCCCCGAACCGTTAAACTGCCATCCTGTCCTTGCCACGGCCATTACCACGCTCCCGTCTCCTGCTCCACTCTATACAGTGGCTTAATTAATGCCATGGATATTTGCACGCCGCTGGCCCCTCAACCTCTCCACAAGCCTGTGACCTAGAAAAAAAAGATGATGGTCCAACAAATTCTGCCGCCTAGTTTTAATGTTTCAGTGCCCCCGCAGCCGCGCGGCGCCGTGCCGCGACTGGGTTAGAGGAAGGGCCCCCTCGGCCCCAGCGAGGACGACATGTGCACGGCGAGCCGGAGCCCTCCTCCCGGCCAAGGCTGATGTGCGGCGCACGACCTGCTACTTCCCCGCAGCCTGTATATGTTCACCGCGGGCGCGGCGTGCTTCAACACGACTGCTCCCCTCATAGTGCGGGCGAGCGGTATCTCAGGGTACTTGTGGGGTCCGAGCGGCCGCCTTTGGACGCAAGCTGCAACGGCCGGTCTGGCCATCCAACTTAATCAACATCAACTATATGGACATTCCAGATCAACTTTACTACCTTTTCTTGGGTATTCTACTGCAATATTTGGTGGACTTAGAAAATTTTCCTCAACTTTAAAAATTAAAGTTTTCCTTCTGAATTCAACTTCTACAAACATAAAGACTTTACTTCGCCTGTCACAACAAAAATTTTGAAACTGAATCAAACCACATTAAGAAAATCCTATAAATACTTCTGCGATTAATCTCCATATCAACATCAAAACTTGAAACTTGTTTCCAAACAAATTGCCAGTGTCACCCCTGGAGGAACTTTTTTGGGGGGTGGGAGGTCTGTACCGGGCGGTACACCTCCACGCCGCTAGTTTAAAAATGTGCGCCACTTGAAACTCCTCTGCTGGAGGAAGTCTGAACTTTATCTACGGTATCAATTTTCTACTTTATCAGAAGATGTCACTACCTGGAAATTTTGGAGTTTTTGAACTGTGTCATTTTCGACGTATTTTTGTTTTGCTTGTAGTAAGAAGTGTGAACTTTCTCTTCTAGAGGACACTACTGAAAAACTACAATGGTGCACCCTAGTGCGACGTGAAAGAACTATTTTTTTGGAGAAATTTTTATTTCAAAAGTTTGTTTCTTGTTAAATTTCTTTCTGTTATTGTTTAAGTTGGTTGTATACCCCCCTCTTTCCCCTTGTTTTGTATTTAGCCAATCCCGAATTTCTTTTATTAATTTCTGACCAATCGGATGTATCTTCCCCCAACTTGAATATGTTGCTGTATCCTACCCAATAAAGAGTTTGTGGGAGGGTGTTCTCATTCCCCTAACGCCTCGAACTTTCCGCGAGAGTATATAAACTGCTGATTTTAGGGTCTCCGGGCCACTTCTGTTCCATCTTTTCGTGTGTAAAGTACATAGCAGGGGGCGGGAAGCGCCTCTTTCTTCGGCGGCAGTCAACAACCAGGTAATGGCCGATTAATTACTTCTTTTCTTGCTTGCTCAGCAGTTTAACTCTCGGGGCTGGTCCGAAGTTTTTCCATTATGTAACCTTCCTTAAATGTAAAGGAACTTGTATCTATTCTATCTTTTAAACTACATATTGGGATAGAGAGTGCTTAACCCTCTCGAGCTCCCACTCATATTGTTTTGAGGTGAACTTGTTTTCTCAACCTATTCTTCCTTAACATTATGTAAATTTGTCAATTTCTAAAGTCACCTCTTTAGTATGGGATTAGCCCTTGCATCAGTGGCCTAGAGCCAAATTAGGTTTTGAAACAAATACATTAGGAGTGCAAATCGCCTCCTCTCAAATTGTTGATTTAGAGGTCATGTAATTAACCTTCTTGTCATTTAACAGACCTCAGTAGGTTGGGTATTTTACCCCTGTGTATATGTCCTGAGAGGACAGCTTGAAAGTAGAATTAGGTGTGGCCTTTGACAGGCCTGAATTTTGAGAGCAAGTTGCTCTTTTCCCGAAAATTTTGTTTTCTGCGCGCCTCAAGGAGGCCTTACTGTGTATTTTGGAGCAAGTGCTCCTAGGTATGAATGGGGTTCTCCCCTCTCTGTTGACACTTGTGTTTGGGGTAAAACTGAGCTGATTGCTCAAGGATTGTGATCGCGGGGCTCGAAGCCCAAATCCTGTAAATACTGTAATTGTACTTTTGTTGCCTTGCTACTCTGTACCTGCCATATTTGTTATTTCTTGATTTTGAAAAGAAAATATAACCTTGTTAAATTTTAAATTCACTTTAATTTCGTAGCCTGAGACCTATTCACCACCCCGCACTTTCTTTCACCTCTAACTACCACGGAAAACTCCGTAACAATAATAATAATAATAATAATAATAATAATAATAATAATAATAATAATAATAATAATAATAATAATAATAATAATAATAATAATAATAATACATTGTTCTTCAAGATTCTGGTTTTTTGCAGATAAGAATCCCAGTTACAACATAAGCAAAGAATTGTGGCAAATAGCATATTAATTCAAAATAATGGCACTACGGTCCCAGAACTAGAATATTCTATTCTTGTCCACTGGTGTACAATTTGAACAGTACAGTTCCTTTTTCTTGGATATACTTTTTAAGTAAAGTTTTGTACTGGTACTTTATTTTCACCTATATTGAGTATGGTGAAAAATGGCCTTTTACCTACATTGTATTAAATAATGACAGCATAATTTAAATATTAATAAGAAGTCCTTGAGTTTAGGTTGTTGATCTTCAGTCTCAGTTCCTTCATAATTTCAGATTTAAGTTAACAACAAAAATAGTGGCAAAACAGCTGCTTAAAAGTTAGTGATGGTCAGTATTTATGAAGTAGCAGGTCTCATGGTTAAGTCAAGAGTAATGCAGTCTTTAACAATCTACTTCCTTTCTTTGCTGCAGGAAATAGTTTTCTCTGATATGAAGGCAGACAGTTTCTCTTTTACCTACAGTATGTTAAATAATGACTTAGTAATTTAAATATTAATAAGAAGTACTTGCGTTTAGGTCGTTGTTCTTCAGCCTCAGTTTCTTTCCTTGAATGGCCCTTTGATGATTTTGAAGAAACCTGTCCAACACATTTTAAATGTAAATACATTTGTATTAGAGCACCACTCAATTTTAACAAATGTAACAACATACACATGGATTTTGCAACAGAGTAAGATCAATAATGCTATCATCACTAAGAAATTTTGTACTTTACTCCTCATGTTCTATTAATGCAAGAATTATAGTGTTCACTCCATGGCTTGGACCAGAGTTGCTCAGCTGGGTACCCGTTGAGACTAGCCCATGTGGTTGGGTTGACTTGATATAAATGTGGGCCGCTTACATGCCAAGCATACGTCAGAGTTAAGCAAAGGAGCAAACACATTTGGTACATCACGGGAGAGTGACATTTGATTGTGACTATAAAGCTTTCCTTGCACCACTTTCAACACAATGATGGAGTACAGCATAAAGAAACACAAATACTTGATCTTTTGGTGGTTTTGAAGGAACTTGTCCAACACATTTGAAATGTAAATACATTTGTATAGAATATCACACAATGTTTAAAAAAATGATAACAACATACACAGAGACTTTGTAAAAGAGTGGGTGTTCTTGAGAAAATAATTGTTCTAGGTTTTAATTACAACATGCTGCATTGCAAGTGGTATATAATAGGGTATTATGAGCCCAGTTAGTTTTAATTTAATTTCGTGTGGCTATTTCTAGCCGAGTGCAGCCCTTGTAAGGCAGACCCTCCGATGAGGGTGGGCGGCATCTGCCGTGTGTAGGTAACTGCGTGTTATTGTGGTGGAGGATAGTGTTGTGTGTGGTGTGTGAGTTGCAGGGATGTTGGGAACAGCACAAACACCCAGCCCCCGGGCCATTGGAATTAACCAATGAAGGTTAAAATCCCCGACCCGGCCGGGAATCGAACCCGGGACCCTCTGAACCGAAGGCCAGTACGCTGACCATTCAGCCAACGAGTCGGACAGCCCAGTTAGTGATACAGTGTATAGTTTGCTGAAGACAACGTTTTCCAGATGGAAAGACAAAGATAACAATAAAAGTTTCAGTCACCGAGCAAGTTGGCCGTGCTTGTGAGCTTGCATTCAGTAATCCCACCGTTGGCAGCCCTGAAGATGGTTTTCTGTGGATTCCCATTTTAACACCAGGCAAATGCTCCTTAATTAAGGTCATGGCTGCTGCCGTCCCAATTCTAGACCTTTCCCATCCCTCCATTGCCGAAACCTCCGACAGGTTGGTGCAACATTAAATAAGTAGCAAGAAAAAAAGGTTTGATCACTACACAACTAAAACATCCCTGACAATTAACATGAAAATAGGGGGGAAGGGGAGACGGTAAATCATACAGTGTTCATTTTAAAATTCCTTGGCTTTTCAGTTTTCCTTGGATGTACAACAATATTGTTTTGCTGGCCTTGTTTGCGTTTGCTTTTTAGCAACCATTATAAAGTCCAGAATAAGGAAGAATTTTCTGATTTTAAGAACATAATGCAATTTCTACATAAGCATAAAGATTCTGCTCAACACCCGAAACATACTCTGAACCTCTACATCTTCCTCAAATATACACAGATACCATTACAGATGCAGTTAGGAACAGCTCAAGGTTGTTTCTTGTTTAGTATAATGGAAATGTCTCTCTAAACAGACTTCTGTTTCAACTCGTAATTGAAGCTGTACTGTATTTAACCCTCAATCAGTCATGTACAGAGATTTCCTCCGGGCCTGTTATACTTCGCATGACAGAATTTGTTACCTTCAACTGGTGAAGCTGTCCGTCTCTATACATTCCTTCTCATTCATTTGGAGTCGCTCTGTGTGGAATTCGTTGTCGCAGCTTATTGGTTGTGGTAGAGAAGGGACATTTCTGAGACTGTTGTCTGAGCCCGGATGTTTTTCTGTGCATGACTAATAAGTGTAGTTCTATATTTTCTATGTGATAGATAGATAGATAAAGTCTTTATTTTCTGTGGCGAAGTTAAGGCTCTTGGCCCTTTCTTACACTTAACCACACACATGTTATTATTATTATTTCATATAATGACATTGATTAACTACAAGCTTACTACAAATAACACTAATTTTATTTTTAAGACAAAAATATGAATATGTACATGCAAAGAAGAAAGAAAGAAAGAAAGGAAAAGGAACTGCCTACATAATACAGGTTTAAAAAAATATCCAATACACAACAACCGCGCCTCCCACTGCAACTCCGCAATCAGTCGCCGAACAACTTCAGCCGCTTTTATATATCCTTAATAGTTACATGACAGCCTCACGTACTTCTTGTATCATTATATTGGTAAGTTTTAATAATTTTACGCGTTGTATTCTCATTTTGTTTATGTTATAGTCTTCCGATTATAGTTTCTATTTTACTTTTCCCTCTTACAGGTCATTTTAAGCTCATATCACATGGCTGCATAACACACCCATTAATGGATGGTTTCAGCATGACAACAAGTTTTTGCACTATTTTATTTTATTCTTAACTCCAATTGAATTTTACAAGAAATCATTGGATCATCAAGTACACAGTGATCTAACTCCACAACAAGAACATAGTGCTCAATATTTTAATTCATACAGACTTTATTCTATTGTGTTTTACCGTATTCGACCGGATGGAATTAAATTCCATGCATCCACTCTTCGATTTTTAAAATGTCAAATTGTATTGGCAATAGTTTTGGATTTCTTAATTGTGCCCCCCACCATTTTATTAGGTCTTTTTGTGTACAGGAATTTTAATTTTAATTTGCCTAGCTGATGAAGGGAATGTATTGAGATTCTCGAAACATGTACTAGACTTATGTAAATAAATATAAATAATTAATATTCAGTATCGACTAGGCAGACCATCCACTTACATATTTGTTGTGATCAAGTCAATACGGATCAAATACCGGCCACTATGGTCAAGATTATTAATAGCAACGAAAGAAATACGAACGTAAAAATACAAGTAAGCTTAATAAAAATATAAAATGAAATTTAACTAATTGTATCCTTGCAATACTAGATGTAAGTTAAATACTGTAGTTACTGCAGCTATTTTTTGGCTACTTCTACTTCGTAAATACAATATGGATGTTTTTAATTTAATTTAAATTATCATATTAACCCAATATTTTATTTTACTGTGCAATGATCTCATACCATTTTCACACACAATCACTCGTCCCACTCATACAGGTACCTTGCTGGAAGCTCTTAACGAGGAACTGTTGGTAAGAGGTTTTAAATATACTTTTTGATGCAGCATCCTTGATGTCTTTGGGAAGAGCATTCCACCATCCCGAAGCGGTGATAGTAAATGATCGATGGTATGTGGTTTTTCGGTGGACAGGTATTTCTAGGAGGGACACTGAGCAAGTATCATGGAGATACTGTAAATCCATAGCATATCTAAGACAAGCATTTAGAGTGTATTGTATTTCTCAAGCTTAATTCATTTGTTATATCCGTAAAAATTACATCACAGTAGTCAAAAATGGGAAATAATAATGACTGAACAAGTTGAATTTTTAGTGATCGAGGGAGTACATTTCTGAACCGTTTTAAGGGGTGCAAGCTACAATAAACCTTTTTTCAGATATTCTTAACTTGCGCTGACCAGTTTAGAGTTTCCGTTATAATAACTCTAAGGTTAGAAACTGATTCACAATAAGGTATAACAGTATTATTTAAAGTTATGGGGGGAATGCAATTTTGTTTTAAATATGAAGATTCTTTGATGTACCGATGATAATGGCTTGCGTTTTATGCAGATTTAATTTAAGGTTGTTTTTAATTGCATAGTCATTAATTTTCTCAAGGTCAGCGTTTACATTACAGTCATATTGCTTGTTGTTTTAGTTCTAGTGCGGTAATTAATTTGCAGATCATCAGCATAAAGATAGTACTTGCATTGCTTAATTGATCTGGTGATATCATTTATATATAAAGTGAATAGGAGAGGGGCCAGGATTGACCCCTGTGGGACACCAATATTTTTTGTTCGCCACATTGATTTATTATTATTTGCAACCACACACTGCCAGCGGTTTGTGAGGTAAGAATATAAAAATTCCAGCACTTTCTGGCTAAAGTTTAAGGACTGTAATTTGGGAAGAAGCAACCTAGGATCGACAGTATCAAATGCGCTACTGAAATCTAAAAGAGTAAGTATTGTCACTCGTTTGTTGTCCATTGCATATCTAATGTCATCTGTCACTTTTAGCAGAGCTGTCATGGGACTATGTTTTTTCTTAAAGCCTGATTGGTAAGAGATTTCAAGAGGATGAGGTCATTCTGAGGGGTACCTAGTCCTTAGGAGATGGTACAGAGAGGGAGGATCGCAAGTCGAAATAATAGATATTGTATCTTTCTTTTCTTTATTCAATCTCTGGAAGGTCACCCTATTATATCGCCGAATCATAGATATTTACTAGAAAATAAATCCCAATTTCAACAACAGAATGTCGTAAAATCAAGTTGATCAATTAAAATTCAACTGAATAATGTCTTTCTCAATCAGTTATGTCCATCATCACTTTCATGGCATAAATTAATAATAAAGCTTGTTGTAAGTAAATAAAAAACCCTAAAGTCTTTTCTATTGGCACTTGCGATTTCAGATTACGCTTTCTACATAAATTAAATAAAGTAAATATGGTAATTCCTTCTTGTGAACACATCAAACTCAAATATGAAACACTTGAAATTAAATCTGATCTTCTAGCATAAAGTTCTGAGTATTGTCCTATATTTCTGTAACTTATTGTACATTTTACGTAAATATTGTAAATTGAGAGTTTATGATACACTTTCACTATGACTGAAGCACTCAATTAATATTTTAAAGTTCCAATAAATGAGAATATACGACATTACGAGAGTACACAGTTATTTGAAAGTCTGTCTTTTTTTTTTAATAGTTGTAAAGCGTTAATTTTCCAAGCTTATGAAATATTAAGTAAGTGAGTTTTTAATGTTCTTTGTCAGTAATGACACTGTTTATAAAAGTTCTGTTCAAAGTTAGAATTATGTTTTTGAATGGAAAAAGCACTGATATCACCTGACATACGCCTTCTTGTTGAACTCGAACAGTTGAATACTGCTCTGCTAGCAGCAATCTGGAACTCAGCTATCAGCAAACACCACGATGTTCCATAGTACCACGTCCCTGAAACTGTCCCTCGTAGTACCAAGTCCACGTTAATCTGCATCAAATTTCCGTCGATCTCCGTCTTCTCGAGCCAGGATTTCTCATGTTACTAAAAGAGTGGCTTTAACACGAGAAAGTCCAACTGACTAGGTTGAAATGTGCACCATTTGATTTTGCACTGTCTCACAAATATCGCCATTCACTGGATGAGAAATATGTCGGAGCACTGTCTATTATCCTAAATTACGATAATAGGGATCTGCGCTCGGACGGCCTTCATTTAAACCGCAGTGGTACGTATAAGTTAGGAAATTTGTTTGGAAGGGTAATAGGGAGGTACATTCAGGGAAACGGGATGGCCTAGGGAGCGGTGATAAGGGAACAGGGAACTGGAAATCAAGTAGGGATGACATAAAATTGTTAGTGTTGAACTGTAGAAGTATTGTAAAGAAAGGAATAGAATTAAGTAATTTAATAGATATATATTTACCAGATATTATAATAGGAGTTAAATCATGGCTGAGAAATGATATAATGGATGCAGAAATTTTCTCAAGGCACTGGAGTGTGTATAGTAGAGGTATAATAGGAATGGTGGGAGGGGGAGTGTTCATTCTGGTGAAAGAAGAATTTGTAAGCTACGAAAAAGTTAAAGATGAGACACATGAAATTCTAGGTGTAAGGCTAATTTCCAAAGATAATAGGCAACTTGATATATTTGGAGTGTACAGATCTAGAAAGGGTAGCACTGACGCGGATTCGGAATTATTTCATAGGATAGTTAGCTATGTGGGAAACGACATGGAAAGAAATGTAATTGTAGCGGGAGATCTGAATTTGCCAGATGTAAATTGGGAAGGAAATGCGAACGACAGGAAGCATGACCAACAAATGACAAATAAGTTAATATGGGAAGGACAGCTGATTCAGAAAGTGATGGAACCAACCAGAGGGAAAAATATCCTGGATGTCGTGCTGATGAAACCAGATGAGCTCTATAGGGAAACTGAAGTAATATATGGTATTAGTGATCATGAAGCTGTTTTTGTCGTAGTTAAAAATAAATGTGATAGAAAGGAAGGTCTTCAAAGTAGGACTGTTAGGCAGTACCATATGGCTGATAAAGCAGGCATGAGGCAGTTTCTAAAAGTAACTATGATCGGTGGAAAACGGTAAATAAAAATGTAAACAGACTCTGGGACGGGTTTAAAGAAATTGTTGAGGAATGCGAAAACAGGTTTGTACCTTTAAGGTTGGTAAGGAATGGTAAAGGCCCACCTTATTATAATAGAGAAATAAAGAGACTAAGAAGGAGGCGCAGACTGGAAAGAAATAGAGTTAGAAATGGCTGTGGAAGTAAGGAGAAATTGAAGGAACTTACTAGAAAATTGAATCTAGCAAAGAAAGCAGCTAAGGATAACATGATGGCAAGCATAATTGGCAGTCATACCAATTTTAGTGATAAATGGAAGGGTATGAATAGGTATTTTAAGGCAGAAACAGGTTCCAAGGAGGACATTCCAGGAATAATTAATGAACAAGGGGAGTGTGTATGTGAGGATCTTCAAAAGGCAGAAGTATTCAGTCAGCAGTATGTAAAGATTGTTGGTTACAAGGATAATGTCGAGATAGAGGAGGAGACTAAGGCCAAAGAAGTAATAAAATTTACATATGATAACACTGACATTTACAATAAGATACAAAAGTTGAAAACTAGAAAAGCGGCTGGAATTGGTCAGATTTCTGGGGATATACTAAAGACAATGGGTTGGAATATAGTACCATATCTGAAGTACTTATTTGATTATTGTTTGGTCGGAGGAGCTATACCAGATGTATTGAGAGTTGCTATAGTAGCCCCTGTGTATAAAGGAAAGGGTGATAGACATAAAGCTGAACATTACAGGCCAGTAAGTTTGACATGCATTGTATGTAAGCTTTGGGAAGGTATTCTTTCTTATTATATTAGACATGTTTGTGAAATTAATAACGGGTTCGATAGAAGGCAATTCGGTTTTAGAAAAGGTTATTCCACTGAAGCTCAGCTTGTAGGATTCCAGCAAGATATAGCAGATATCTTGGATTCTGGAGGTCAAATGGACTGTATCGCGATTGACCTGTCTAAAGCATTTGATAGGGTGGATCATGGGAGACTACCGGCAAAAATGAGTGCAATTGGACTAGACAAAAGAGTGACTGAATGGGTTGCTATATTTCTAGAAAATAGATCTCAGAGAATTAGAGTAGGTGAAGCTTTATCTGACCCTGTAATAATTAAGAGGGAAATTCCTCAAGGCAGTATTATCGGACCTTTATATTTTCTTATATATATAAATGATATGAGTAAAGGAGTGGAATCGGAGGTAAGGCTTTTTGCGGATGATGTTATTCTCCATAGAGTGATAAATAAGTTACACGTTTGTGAGCAACTGCAACGTGACCTCGAAAATGTGGTGAGATGGACAGCAGGCAATGGTATGTTGATAAACGGGGTTAAAAGTCAGGTTGTGAGTTTCACAAATAGGAAAAGTCCTCTCAGTTTTAATTACTGCGTTGGTGGGGTGAAAGTTCCTTTTGGGGTTCATTGTAAGTGTCTAGGTGTTAATATAAGGAAAGATCTTCATTGGGGTAATCACATAAATGGGATTGTAAATAAAGGGTACAGATCTCTGCACATGGTTATGAGGGTGTTTAGGGGTTGTAGTAATGATGTAAAGGAGAGTGCATATAAGTCTCTGGTAAGACCCCAACTAGAGTATGGTTCCAGTGTATGGGACCCTCACCAGGATTACCTGATTCAAGAACTGGAAAAAATCCAAAGAAAAGCAGCTCGATTTGTTCTGGGTGATTTCCGACAAAAGAGTAGCGTTACAAAAATGTTGCAATGTTTGGGTTGGGAAGAATTGAGAGAAAGAAGAAGAGCTGCTCGACTCAGTGGTATGTTCTGAGCTGTCAGCGGAGAGATGGCGTGGAATGACATTAGTGGACGAATAATTTTGAATGGCGTTTATAAAATTAGGAAAGATCACAATATGAAGATAAAGTTGGAATTCAAGAGGACGAACTGGGGCAAATATTCATTTATAGGAAGGGGTGTTAAGGATTGGAATAACTTGCTAAGGGAGATGTTCAATAAATTTCCAATTTCTTTGAAATCATTTGGGAAAAGGCTAGGAAAGCAACAGATAGGGAATCTGCCACCTGGGCGACTGCCCTAAATGCAGATCAGTATTGATTGATTGATTGATTGATTGAGAAAATACACTTCCCTGCACAGTTCATCTCGACACTTACTGCACAATGTTCGTATTGTCAAGAATAACTTTCGTTCGAAGCACAGTTTATCATAGCTCACTTTCACAGCAAAGAAATAAATAAATGTCTCTCTCTCGTAATGTACCTTCTCAATATCACAGTTCTACAAGTATTCGTGCATAAATTCTATACTTTACAATATCACTAAATTACGAAGTTCATTATAGAGTCTATCCACACGGGTTGTTTCAAATGGTACAGTCTGTTATGACGATACGTGAACAGACTTTCGGCACAAATTGAAATGTTCTAGGCTCTGATAATACTCAAAATAACAATGTGTTGCGACCTACACTCACGATATTCTGAGTTGAAATAATTCAAGATCATTAAAATTTAAAGTAGCTGTGCCAACTTCAAGTTTGTTATAGTTATCCACACGAAAATTGAGGTATTTGTCAAGTCCAAATGTTGGCGAAATATTACAAGTCTTATGACTCCGCTGTTATACACATGTTAATTTACAAAGTTTGAATGTCTGACGAATTGTAAATCCAACAATTTATAAGTTACTCACTGGCATTCACAGAAACTAAGTGTCAACTTGCCGTCGAAATTATATACCGGTAAGTATTACGATGTCCGGCAGTAGGAGTACTGAGTTCGACTCGTCGCGAGCAGCATGACATACGAGCCAGCTGTGAAGAATACGAACTGAATTGCTACGACTACTACTATTCTCGTTTTCATTCCCCACCCTGAAGGGGTGGGGCGGGCCACCTAGAGGGTTACGCCCTTGCTCTGGCCAAGAGGTGCGGGCGGGTCAAGAAGGTGTGTGGAAAAGGGAAGGTGGGTAAACGAAATGAGAAACGATAGGGTATGGGTTCGAACAGGAAAAGTTAGATAGATGGGAAGTAGAATTGTGGAATAGGGAGGTGCATGTGGACGGTTTTAATATATGACTTAAGAGAGACATGACAGAACTGAAGGAAGAGAAGTTTTAAGCAAGCGGGTGATGAGGGAGTTGAAGAGCAAGTATATGAAACACAGATGAGAAGGTAACAAGAGAAGTGAGTAATAGTCGGAACAGGTCAGTGGGGGACGGTAGTGACGAAAAGAAGAAATTAGTTGGAGGAAGGGTTGGATGAACGGGTTGAGGGTGTGGAACCGGTGGAGGGGCTGGCCGGGGGCGACGGTAGGTGGTGTTGGATGGATAGTGAGATAGTCGAGGTGGGGAGCGAGAAGGCTCCACTCCGTATCGATGGCTGTAGATGTTGACACCGGTGACAATGAGGTTGTGAACGTCGTCTGCAGTCGGTAGAAGTAGGCGTACCATATATGTCGGGCCTGTACTTGTCTGAATTCTAAACGCATGACGAGCAGGGACGCCGGCGGCGTGAAATTCACTGAGGATGTCCTTTGGAGATCGAAGGGGCGATGCCACGGATCACACATCTGGGCATACCGTGGGAAGACGTGGTTAGCTGCGTGGACGATGATGACGTTGCTACTGTTGCGGTGTTTTCTGAATGCGATGATGGAGGCGACAGTGGCTTTGCGGCGGTGGATGCCGAGGGGTTGTCAGGGAGTGGAAAGGGATTAACTGTCGCGGGAAGTGTAGAAGTGGCTAGGGAGGAGGTCGTAATTGGCGAGGGATGACAGGTCGTGACAAAAGTGACAGGTGTATGAGAGCAGGAATCAGCTGTCGTAGTAGAGGTCGTGTTGATGATAGTTGTCGTGGGGGAAAGAGAGAAGGACGGCGATGTAGGTTGTTGCAGGGTCGTGGTCGGTGGCGTGTGTACTACAGGGAGGCGAGTGGGGTCGGCGGAGAGTTGAGCGAGTATGGGTTGAGGAGTAGGTTCCACGATGTAGTAATGGTCATGAATGGACACGCCGGTGTCGATAAGACGCTTCTGGTCGTCCAACGTATGTAAATAGAGAAGAATCTGAGTAGATGGTAAGCAGCTGGTGCCATCCAATAGCCGGTAGGCATCATGGAGTCTGAAGCCGGCGGAACGGATTGCGATGCAGACGTCATCTTCTGATATGGCTGGAGCGATCTCTGGAATGACTGAGGTGAACATGGTGATGGGAAGGCCGAATGCCAACTAGGCGTCAGCCTATATGCATTTTTGGGGCAGCGAGGTAGCTGACTAAAGATAATGGCCACCCGGCCGCAAAAAAAGACGGAGAAATGCGTAGACGTACAGCAGTTTCTGCTTTAGAGAGGTCGTTGTGTCCCCCGATAATGAGTTGCTACGATCTAGTCCGCTGCTTATATTCCGTACGACCCAAGGTTGCTTGCCACGTCACCGGGGAAGTGTGATTCCTTTATCGCTTATATCTCTTGAATGCAGTGATGGATTTTATTGAAACTGACATATGTTTACGTTTGGAACATGAGCTACACGATGATGTATGTCTCATTTCTGTGTCTTTATCGGCTAAAAAGTTAGAAAATTTCCTGCCTGGAACTATCGTCTTAGTTACGGACGACAACATTCCTCCTCTCTCTTGGCGACTTGCAACGGTCGAGGAAACTCATCCTGGGAAGGACGGACGAGTGCGTACGGTTACAATTCGCACCAGCAATGGAATTTTGAGGCGTTCTGTACATAAGTTATGTCCAATGCCAGCTCAAGACTGGTACTTGCAAATACATTCAGTGTCTCATTTCGTGTTGGTGTTAAATTCTTTGCTCTTGTATTGTAAGTTTTTAATTATGATCAGTGTCCTTTATTGTTTGTGTTTAGTGCTGTACTTTTTATTGTAGGATTTGAATTTGTTCATTTAGGTTTCATTATTTGAACATCTGTGTACATTTTTGCTCAGTTATTTTGGTTGAAGTTGTGCGTGTCTCGTATCGGCATATGTATTGATGGTGAAAGAACTTCATAATATGACTAGGTGTTCAATTTAAATTCAACATTTCTTGTAATTGTTAAATGTGATACATTTAGGTGTGGCGGTATGTTTGTGATTGACCAGAGCGCCACTGTATTGGTGCTGCGCCACTTCCTGGGGTCGTTTTTATGTCAGAAGTGATCGGGCACCTTCGCGTGGAATCGGGTGACCGAGTGTGTAACTAGAGAAGGCAACATGGCTGCCGGACTATGTTAAAATGTGCTATGCGGACAAGTTCTGTAAATATATAAACCATCGCGTGAGCGTCAGGTTAAACAAATGTATCACGATGTGTATATAGTGTAATAAATCTAGTATATGTATACTTAAATACAGTTCATCTTTCTATGTGTATGATCCAGCATGTGGTTCCTAGCACCACGTGTTCTCAGGGACCTGTCCGTATGAGGTCGGAACAGTAAGAAAGACCCTTCTTGGGACGAAAAAACAAAAAAACCAAAATTTGGCCTTTTTATTTGTTTACAACGAAGAAAACAAGGATTTGTTAAAAAGTCAAAAAATTATGAAAATTGACCATTTTATAACATTTAAATTACTATGCTGCACCGTGAAAGACAATGCCCACTTTTACAGAGTTTTATGTTTGTGCGTAGAACTTCTGAACTATTATACATAGATTTCTGAACTAACTTCTGGTCTGCTCTTTGCGTTGGTAACCACGACAACTTCCGGCATTGCTTGCTTATGTTACGAGTGGTTACTAAACATGGTTGTAGTATTATAATCCTTGTGATTTTGCATTGACGTATTGAAGAATGGGTCGTTTGAAATCTTTTGAAAAGAGGAAGTATACGGGAAATCGACACATACGTAAACTTCCCGGTGTAAATAATGTTAGTTTATGTGGAAGTTGAGATAGACCTAGTTCCAATGTAGTGGAAGTTAAAAATGACATCGCCATTCACTCGCCATGTAGTGTTTCTGGATCTGAAATAGACATTGAATCTCCCTCAAGTTCATCAAAACATAAACTGTTTCCCTAAGTGAAATGATACATGGTGGAAATATAACGGAAAAGACCAAAATTATAAGTACCATGGGTTACCTCATGCTGTAGCTGAAGCTATAAAGCCAGTATATTGGGATTTGGCACACCCAGATCTTTTAAAAAGAACTTGCATGGAAAACACAGAACGCTAATGAAGCATTCAATCATTTTCTGTGGTCCAGAGTTCCGAAAACATTGTTGGTAATACTACACTCGAACTTGGACTATGTGATGCTGTTATATCTTGCAACGATGGGAATATTGGTAGGGCTAAGGTGTTGCGGATGTAGAACATCCTCCCAAGGTACAACACACTGAACATCCTAAAAGAGTTGGATGACATCCGAATAAAGAAAGCAGACCTCATGGTGGAAGAAATGAGTAAAAGGGCCAGAAGACTGAAGAGAAACCTTAAGAGGACTAAGGAGGACACAAATGATGCAAGTTATGGGGCAGGAATGTTCTAAGAATTGTCAGAGCTAACAAATTATAATGAGAAACTTCAACCTGATTTTTATCAGTTTAACATTTTTCACTACTTTGGTGCCATTTATAAGAAAACTAATAAAGATAGGTCCATTAAATTTTGTTGGTGCATCAACAGCATTCTAATTAACAGTAATAAATGGGATATGCCTTTAAATAAAATACAAAATGAAATATAAATATTTTTCAACAATATTTTAGTTAAAAAAATTGTACCTTACGAAAAAAATTCATACTGACAAAAGTATTTGGTTTCTGCCAATAATCGTTCTTATTATTGTAGATTATGTTCTAAATAGTAATTCTTGAAAATTTCAAGTGGCTAACCCAAACGGGTTTTGAGTAAAGTGCACCAAAAATTTTAAGATTTAACATGGGCGAGATAGGCAGATCCTACTTACCTTAAAAGCAAGTGTAATTACATATTCATTCTTTCTTTCAAGGCAGGAAAATCATTTTCTTTAAACTACTGAATGTATTGAATTTCCAAAGAAAAGAAGAGAAAGGACATTTAAGTATTATAAGAAATTCCAGATGTCTGGTAACCCAAGTCAGAAGGGAACAAGAATTGACCAGGAAGATCAGATAGGAATGACAAAAGAGAGGAGCCTGGCAAGAGTGAGTATAAGAAAAACTGAAAGTACATAATTTACCTTTCTAGCATCAGCAGTCCTTTTTGAATCTTCAGACTTTCTTGTTCGGTCCACTACCTCTTCAAGATCACTTTGCATGGCAGTAGACAGCAACTTAAATGAGAGAAAATACACACATATGAGGTATTCATACTTTTTAAGCAGTTTAATCAGAATTCATTATCTTTTATTTCTGTTTGAGAGGAAGCCCATGTTCAATTACTAATTAATTTCTTCTTACTCAAGTACAGTTTGTCCCTGGCAGGGGCGAAGCGTCAGGGGAGACAGGGTAGACAGCGTGTAGCCTTAACATCTTGTGAAAGAAATATTGTCTAGTTAATTCAATTACTTTTTAGAACATTAATTATTTCCAGATTCGTGATATTATTGTATTCCCCGCTTTACATATTTTCGTCTCACTTCGGCAATGCTAAGGCTCGCGTTAATTACACGAAGCACGTAGGCGAAAGTAGACGCTGTCCATTCTGTGTATTTTCCCTTTGATTTTCAAAGCTTTCAGATAGAGCAACACTAACGCTATCTGTAGGTGCTGACTGTGGAACTATGACTTTCCTATAGCGAGATGTCTCCGCCCAGTAGACAGACTTACCAGCGTCTCTTCTTGCTCTCATTGGCTAGTAGTTGGATCTCTCTTATAAAGGTGCTCTTATTGGCTACCATCTTAGACATGCTTTTAATGTTATTAATTTGAATTTACTTTATTATAAGACACGTCTAAAAATAAATTAATAATATTTAAATACGGAGTATAGTAAACTTACACCTAATAAATGAATGACAGCATCAAAAGCCTTCAAGTACGTGCATTTTCTTGCCCGCCAATATTAGTTGCGGTATTATAACCCCAACAACTATTGGCTTCCATTCTTAATAAGGTACTCCAGAGTACGCATACGGAAAAAATTGCTTAACTTGATGCTGTATATTCCGTTAAAGTCAGTTTCTAGTGAACGCGCTATGAGTGCATTCAAACGAATTAAAACGTACCTATTTAAGGAATTGGATGACCAACCAGAGACTGTCTAACTTGGGAACTCTAGCTATAGAGAAGAAATTTCTGTGGAATCTTAGCAAGACGCCTGTCTCCAAGACGAGAGTAATAGATATATTTGCCGAAATGAAGGACATGCGGATTAAACTCATTTACAAGAATATTGTTTAAGGTGACTTGTACGAACTATTTATTTCTTATTTCTCTTATTAAATCTTTATACCTGTAACAATGAAATATATTGCTATTTTATTCTAAAAGTATGTTGTTATTTGACAACTCCCGCGGCCTATTTCGTCTATATTTAAAAATGAAGCAAGTGCACGTAGGGTTATAGGTTGTTATAGGGTTTGTCTTATTTTCAGAGTCATTAATATAATACTGAATACAGATGTATGCGTCGAAAACAAAATTCCATATAATAATATGATTTCAACAGTTTAAATAAAATAAATCTCTGTCTACCCCCTTACTTAGTTCACGCTTCGCCTCTAGTCCCTGGTTGTCTGTTCTGGTGATTACAGATTTTAATCTCTTGCAAAATTGGAATTTTTTTATAAAAAGGGAACTGAAATTTAATATGTATATGAAACATACAACAATGCCATAAATTCACAGAACAACATAGTAGTAATCATAATACATCACATTACATTTTTTAGGAAAATAACACATTTAAAAATGCAGTTAATGCTGTTCTTGCTTAAAAGGGAGACATTGAGTCTTACACAAGTCATTTTACATTCTTTAGCAGGTTCAGATTAATGTCTCAACCAAGTAGGCAGAGCCTGAGATGGATATTTTGCTCCCCTTCCCCCACCTTGTATATTACAGAAATAATTTACTGTACTAGAGCACTATAGATTATAATAGGCTTTTTGAGCGATCCTACCTTATAAACAATGAATGTTTTTGTAGCTACCTGTGAGTACTGGATCCATTGTCAAAGAAAATGGGTCATTGTTAGTTACAACAATTTAGATTCAGATAGCCTGACTAACCTTACTTGGCATTTTGCACCTTAATTTCTTCAGGTTTATCACAGGCATTTCTTACATTGTGAATAAACAAAAGCTTATTGGTTTGCTTTACAGAAAATGAGTGAAACAAATGTTGATAAGCAGGCAAAAGAATTTAAAAATATTCCCAGGAAAGTAGTTTCTTTGCTGGGAATACAAATACACTGTTAGAGAGAGAATCATGTCCTATTGAACTCATTGAATGGTATAATAAGTTCATCAATGTGCTACAAATTGTAGGGAATAAACTACCTGGAACTAAATACCCGGTTACACAGTTTGTTGAAATGCGGAAAAACTATGTGCATTTGCCAGTAATGATAGGAAATATTGTAAAACTAGTAAACCCAAAGGGCATTCCAGAAGAGACAGAAAGAAGGGTTGGGTGGGGGGGGGGGAGAAATTTAACTATGTAAGGAAGAAATGTGTGAAGTTAATACCAAACACTGATAAAAACCTCGAACATTGCACAATAGAAATGGAAACATGAGAGAAAGATTTTGAGAAAAATTGGGATTTCCTATTAACCCTTTCCCGCCCTTAGCGCCCGACGGTTCACTTTGCTTTCCGGTCCTTATCGTCCGAAAGCGCCCGGCTGCGTTATCTGCGCACGTCTGCAATCTGTGCGATAGTTTTGTATTTTTTCGGCAGTGAATTGTTTTATAAGACATTTATGAACATGCAGTAAAATCTAAAAGGCTTAGGAAATAAAAGAAGACGGATTATCTGTCTTGATGTTGCCTAGGCAACGGTCTTAAACTTCCGTGGGTGCAGGTCAGCTGTTTCGTTCGTAAACACGGCGGGATCGAATACTGTGGATATTGAAACTGAGCTGAATATAGGTGAAAAAACTGACACAGAATCGTTGAGTAGGGGTGAAGGAGAATTTTTAGTGAGCAAATAACATATCAATGAAGATAATTTTAGTGATAACAGTCAAATAAGTGAAAACGGATATTGAGAAATCGGATTTGATGGCGATGCCGCGGCAATTCAGGTACCGGTAACACAAATATTTCGTTTCATTACTCTGAATGATTATATGGATGATTTTAAACCTATCCATAATTTAGAAAGAGTATTACGAGAGAAAGTTGTTTTTTATGTTTGTTAGGAGGAGATTAAGTATTTACTGTCATAGCCTATTATATATATATATATATACACTGACTGACAGTGACAATGCAACACCAAGGAGGAGTGGTTCGAAAGGGATGAAAGTTGGGGAAAAAACAGAGACGGCACGGATGAATAATTGATGTTTATTTCAAACCGATATGCAGGTTACACAATGCGCACGGCATCGACTCAGTAGGATGTAGGACCACCGCGAGCGGCGATGCACGCAGAAACACGTCGAGGTACAGAGTCAATAAGAGTGCGGATGGTGTCCTGAGGGATGGTTCTCCATTCTCTGTCAACCATTTGCCACAGTTGGTCGTCCGTACGAGGCTGGGGCAGAGTTTGCAAACGGCGTCCAATGAGATCCCACACGTGTTCGATTGGTGAGAGATCCGGAGAGTACGTTGGCCACGGAAGCATCTGTACACCTCGTAGAGCCTGTTGGGAGATGCGAGCAGTGTGTGGGCGGGCATTATCCTGCTGAAACAGAGCATTGGGCAGCCCCTGAAGGTACGGGAGTGCCACCGGCCGCAGCACATGCTGCACGTAGCGGTGGGCATTTAACGTGCCTTGAATACGCACTAGAGGTGACGTGGAATCATACGCAATAGCGCCCCAAACCATGATGCCGCGTTGTCTAGCGGTAGGGCGCTCCACAGTTACTGCCGGATTTGACCTTTCTCCACGCCGACGCCACACTCGTCTGCGGTGACTATCACTGACAGAACAGAAGCGTGACTCATCGGAGAACACGACGTTCCGCCATTCCCTCATCCAAGTCGCTCTAGCCCGGCACCATGCCAGGCGTGCACGTCTATGCTGTGGAGTCAATGGTAGTCTTCTGAGCGCACGCCGGGTGTGCAGGCCTCCTTCAACCAATCGACGGGAAATTGTTCTGGTCGATATTGGAACAGCCAGGGTGTCTTGCACATGCTGAAGAATGGCGGTTGACGTGGCGTGCGGGGCTGCCACCGCTTGGCGGCGGATGCGCCGATCCTCGCGTGCTGACGTCACTCGGGCTGCGCCTGGACCCCTCGCACGTGCCACATGTCCCTGCGCCAACCATCTTCGCCACAGGCGCTGCACCGTGGACACATCCCTATGGGTATCGGCTGCGATTTGACGAAGCGACCAACCTGCCCTTCTCAGCCCGATCACCATACCCCTCGTAAAGTCGTCTGTCTGCTGGAAATGCCTCCGTTGACGGCGGCCTGGCATTCTTAGCTATACACGTGTCCTGTGGCACACGACAACACGTTCTACAATGACTGTCGGCTGAGAAATCACGATACGAAGTGGACCATTCGCCAACGCCGTGTCCCATTTATCGTTCGCTACGTGCGCAGCACAGCGGCGCATTTCACATCATGAGCATACCTCAGTGACGTCAGTCTACCCTGCAATTGGCATAAAGTTCTGACCACTCCTTCTTGGTGTTGCATTTGCTCTGTCAGTCAGTGTATATATATATATATATATATATCAATGCAGCATTCAAACAGGCTCATTCTGGTAAAATAGATACAGAATGGGAAGACACGTACCCGGATGAAATAAAATCTTATATACATTGGCGTCATTCCACTTCCAAAATCACGTGATTATTGGTTTAGAGGGATTCAGACACCATGGGCCTGTGACAAATGCAGCCAACCTCTATGCCGAGTATCAGCAGCAGGGGGTGGAGGTTTGAATCAACAACCTTCCAGTAAAATTAAATTTGTGTTCGCCTCTGTGGTGTAGTGGTTAGTGTGATTAGCTGTCACCCCCGGAGGTCCGGGTTCGATTCCCGGCCCTGGCACGAAATTTGAAAAGGGGCTGGAACGGAGTCCACTGAGCCTCGGAAGGTCAACTGAGTAGAGGTGGGTTCGATTCCCACCTCGGCCATCCTCGAAGTGGTTTTCCGTGGGTTCCCACTTCTCCTCCAGGAAAATGCCAGGATATTACCTAACTTAATGCCACGGTCGCTTCCTTCCCTCTTCCCTGCCTGTCCTTTCCAATCTTCCCATCCCTCCACAAGGCCCCTGTTCAGCATAGCAGGCGAGGCTGCCAGGGCGAGGTATTGGTCATCCTCCCCAGCTGTATCCCCCGACTCAAAATCTGGTGCTCCAGGACACTACCCTCGAGGCGGTAGAGGTGGGATCCCTCGCTGAGTCCGAGGGAAAACCCGACCCTGGATGGTAAATGGATGAAGAAAGAAGAAGAAAATCAAGTTCGTTCTAACAGGAATAAAGCTCCTAAATGATCAATTTTAGCATGCTTTTTGGTCAAGTTCAGATACCGTAAATTTTTTTCTGATTTTATTACCCGTATCCCACTTTTCAATTTACAGATTATTTTCTGTAATCTGGAATTTAATTTTCTTATCCGTATATATTTTAGATTTAACAGAGATACTCGTAGACTTTCCTTGATATAGAAACGAGACTCTAACTCCTTCCTCGTTTGTGGCGGACGTATTAAGATAATATGGTATGTTCATCGTTATCTGAATCGGAACTTTTAATAAATTTTGATGGCAATACATCATTTGAGAGCTGGACGCTTTCTGCGTTTGACATTTTCCTGTTTGTGAACAGGATACATAATGAAAACAGAAGGAAGTTTAATTGATGTGCTTACACTGAAATCTGTTTTATGAGAAGAATTGCTAGGTACCGGTACCTAAAGAGATCCTACTATATCACCTTGCGTAGAAATAGTTTGCTTCCATTTCTCCCTTAAACCGCACTCGGAAGGGAAAGTATGGAACATCAATTTTCATGCTTTTTAGTGTCATCCGAAATACAGAGAGGTACACAACAGTGCACTTTCGTCTCAACCTCACAGACACTCACCGACAGAAACAATATTCACAATAAATTGTACAAAATCAACACAGCATCACAATTACTCCGCATATCACAATGTTAAAAGTCCGCCAAGAACAGAACGGAAACCTGACATCTAGCGGCCAAACCGTGAACACGGTCGGGCCGCTTTTTAAGCGACAAATTAGTACCTATGTCCCGGCCTTGTATATCTCGTAGGCAACGGCACGGGAGAACATTGTTTCGGTGAGAGAGTAGTTTTATCTCTTTGGAGCCCTTACTTGCATTGTTACATGTGTGAAATGTAAACATGGACCCCATTTATGTTGGAGTGGCGTTTTTGTGCCACAAATGGATCTTTAACATGTTTAAACTTGATCCGTACTACCTTTCTTCTTGATGTCTTGAGTATCGATATGGCAGGTACGGTAAATCTTGTATTTATATTGCAACAAGAATTGGCAGCGATAATGGAAAGGAAGGTGCGGGCTTTAAGATCGAAGCTGAATACCAGTTACGTAAAAGAGGGGCAGTAGTATAGCCAGCGAAAATCGAGGCGTATGTTATGCTAAACATTTATTACAGCAGAAGATTCAAACAAGAATAAACAAGAATAAGGTTCGTATCCATGGGGGACCTGCCCTTTCACATTTCAAACTACCATTCTCAACTTCTTAACAATTTCAGGGGCCTCGGGCCACATATCAATTCGACTCTAATGAGGGCAACTCTAATTTATCAAGAAACCGAGGCTCGGCCTCCTGAACAATGTCCATTAAATACAACATACTGAATTACATTAAAACCAGGCTCACACATTAACATTTTCAGAAGGAAACCCTCTTTCTAATTGCCGAGGCCCATAGCCTCTACTAACAGCACAACCAATATATTACATTCATAATATTAAATGACTCCCTCCCTAGGCCAGAAGATAGTTCTCAAACATCCTTCCTACCTTCACACTCACGGCTTGGTGACCAGGCGGCTTGCTCGTTCCGAGCGATCTGAACAACCTTCCCTAAGCAGCAGACAGCACCGCGCCCTCCCTCTCCACTGGAGAAGAGGGGCGAGGCGGGGAGGTAACGAGACAAGTCTGGAGGCCGGAAGAAGGCCTGCCAACGTAAGGTGGAAAACGCCACTAGGGCGGAAATAATCTCCCTTTTCCCTGGGGCCATAAGGGGGATGGGACGACGTAAGTATATATTTTATTAAGGGGAAAATATGCTAGGTTCAAAATATACAATACATACACAGATCGATCTGGGTAAATAAAATATGTAAGCAAATACGGCGAGGGAGAATAACTCTTGGTACATATATTATTACTATGCATAAATTGTGTAGTTCGCCTTTTTAGTGATGATGGCCGGTTGATATGCATCCTTGTGCTCTACTGCATGGCTGGGCCGTGTGTCTGTGGTTGATGTGATTGCGATGTATTAATAACTGGGTCTCTGATTGATTATCTTCGTGCACTTCATGGTATTGTGTCTAGCCGTCAATGAATGCACACCCTGCGGGTCGACACGGAGATCCATTCGTGTTGTACGCAGCGCGTGAGATGATGTTTTTATGTGTGACTACTGAGTCTGTATTATCCTGCTGGTAATTGTTCAATAAATTTCAAATTTATTTTAAATCATTTAAGAAAAGGCTAGGAAAATACAGATAGGGAATCTGCCACCTGGGCGACTGCCTTAAATTCAGATCAGTATTGATTGATTGAAGATAGACACCAAGCCTGGTAAAGGTATAAGTGTAAAACAAGTGGAAGAATCACACTTCGAACTCACAATACAAAGAAAGATAACCCAAAAAGAATAAGGAGGGTTAAATGCCAAAACAAGAAAGATATTCTTCTAATGATAGAAACAAATAGCAAGAAAATAAATTCAAGAGATTATGACAAAATATTTAGCAGACAATTACAAAAATATGATCCTCTAATATTAATGTTAAAAGATAAAAATAAGATGGCCCATAGCTATAGAAAAAATACAGAAAGTTTAGCAGGAACATTTAACGAATTACTAAATTGCGATTCCCCCAGAATTTCTTCAAATAAACACAGAACTCCCAATTAAAACACCAGGTTATCATCATCATCATCATCATCATCATCTTCATCATCAAGTGTGGTGATAGGGCACTTTCTTGTTGGCTACTTCTCTTTGTCTCAACGATTTTGAT
Organism: Anabrus simplex; assembly: GCF_040414725.1. Taxonomy (NCBI): domain Eukaryota; kingdom Metazoa; phylum Arthropoda; class Insecta; order Orthoptera; family Tettigoniidae; genus Anabrus; species Anabrus simplex. Next base: position 240,818,804 of record NC_090268.1, read on the forward strand.
CATCTATTGCCTATTTGAACACAGTTGTAGCAATTCTGGTATAGCATCCTTACTTTGTCAGTCAGGTACTTTGGCACGTTGAGGTCTTCCAGGCATTCTCAAATCTTGTTCCAAGGGACAATGTCATAGGCCTTTGTCCAAAAACGTAATCACAAGATTCTTTCCATGTTCCCAGTACTTTTCTGTAGGCATTCTTATGGCAAAAGTGAGATGTATAGTACATCTATCTTTCTTGAACCCACGTTGTTCTTCCTCAAGCAAAGGTTCCACTATCTTCTTAAGTCTCGTTCCGATGATCTTTCCCTACAGCTTCCGGGTGTGTGACAACGTTACGCCTCTATAGTTTCCACATTTCTGCCTGTTGCCCCTTTCAAACAGCGGGATGATGATTCCTCTTCTCCAGTCTTCTGGGATTTTATTTTTTTCCCAGATCACCGCAAGCACTCTATATAGCCAATTTAAGCCTGGTATTCCAGCTGCCTTGATCACATCTGAGGTGAGATCAGCGAAGCCCAAGGACTTTCCGTTTCGTAAATCCAGAGACAAATTCAGAGGAGAAATGTCTGAGTCATTTATGATTAAAAAGGGTTAAGATAGGGAAATAGTTTATCACCGTTACTTTTCAATTGTGCTCTAGAATACGTGATGAGAGAATGGTACAAGGAAAATCCTAAGAACATAACAATTGGAATCGAAATAAACTTAAATTGCTTGGGATTCATAGTAGATGACCTAGGCCCGGTTTCATCAACACATGTTAGTACATAACAAGGTGTTAAATCATTTTAACATACGATTTAAGAAAATTTGCGTTTCATCAACAACTGTTAACATTAACAAATGTTAAACTGCGTATTAAGGTTTACATCAGACATTTCCAATGTTAAATGGCTAACATTATCATTTATCAACCTGTTCCAAAATGGCTGCTGTGAATCTCGCTTTCGATGCGGAATTTCCTCTATTTAGATATTTTACAAAACAATCCTTATCGAAGAAGAGTTCAGCGACGTAATGACTTGAAAATTTGACGGATGCGGAATTTCTTCATAGATATAGGTTATCGAAAATAGTCGTTGCTAAGGTTGTTGACGAAATTCGAGTGAGGTTAGAATATCCTACGAAGAGAAACTTAAACCTCTTTCTCCAATGTTGCAGGTACTGATAATATTACGATTTTTTGCTACTGGTTATTTTCACATAATGGTCGGAGACAATGCTGGAATTTCTAAAGCCACTGTTAGTAGAGTTGTTTGACGAGTGTCTGCAGCAATAGCATCCATGAGGAGGAGGCATATAACATTGCATTCCCTTCAGTAGAAGAGCGTCAGCAAATTATCCGCGACTTCTATGAAATAAGCCGTTTTCCTAGTGTTTGTTCTAGGTGCAATAGATTACACACATGTAAGAATCCAATCACCTGGAGGCAATTGGGCCGAAATATATCGTAATCGGAAGAGATATTTCTCTGTTAATGTTCCGGTGATTAATGAGCCTAACCTCTAAATCAGGGATATACTTGCTAGGTTGTCTGGTTCTGCACACGACAATACAATATTTAATAACTCCCATATCGGAGCACAGTTTGAAGTTGGACAATTAACGAAGTGATTTTGTTAGGTGACAGTGGATACCCGCTAAAAAGTATCTGTTAACCCCATTGAAACCATCGCGGACTTTCTCCCACGCCTCGTCCTTTTCTTTTATCGTCAAGCCATCCGTGCGCTTTCACTCAATAACTTATATACATTTACTAATTCAATTAACAACTCTTTTTCGAAGGAGGACAAATTAGAACTACGATTCCGTTTCACTTCTCGCGCCATATTTTACAGCTGTACGCAAATAAAAGCGCATCAGAGCGCGCTGTAGAACAGCATGTTCGTACCACTACCTCCTTGATTCGCACCAGTTCGCAATATTGGGAGAGTTAACAGTCGATTAGTTAACATTTTACAAGAAAAGTTTGATGAAACGCAAGAAACCTAGCATGATGTTAACATTTTAACTCCGTATTAACTAACTACTTGTTAGTATATATTTAACATGTGTTGATGAAACCGGACCTTAGTGTTACTAGCTAATAACATTCAGGAAGCCAGAAATCAAAAAATAAGTCTGCAAAATATAGCACAAAAAATAGGACTCCAGATATCATTTGAAAAGACTAAGATCATGGTAGCAGATCCATTAGTATTACACCACATAACAGTAAATAATGGGAAAGTAAAAACAGTGAAACAATTTAAATACCTACGAGAAATTATAACATACAATTTGGATGAGAACCCTGCACGGCAAAAACAACTAAGGAAATAATAAAAGCTCAAAAATTAACATGCTCTACATACTTTTTTTAATGTCTATCGATCAAAACAAAATTAAAACATCACAAGATGATGGTTCAACCAGAGTTGACATACAGAAGCAACACTCGGAGAAACATAATCGACACAATACTGAAAGTAGAGAGAAGAGTAGCTAGAACTCAGAAAATATTTCAGATATATTTAGGAAAAGACATTTGAAATTTTATGGACATATTCTCAGAATGAGTTATCAGAGATTCAACAAAAGAATTCTGAACCTTGTACTATCAATGAAAGTAAAAAACAAATGGCTGCTTGAAGTTGGAAAAGATCTTCAGGAAATAGACATCAAAAGTGAAACTGTATTAGACAGATCTAAGTTCAGAAAATGAGTTGACAACCATCACTTTGCAGACTGTCCAAGCGCTACCAACAATAAAACCTTGTCAGAAGATCGCAAGGAAAGTCACAGCGAGGAGATGAAGAGATTCTGGGAGGAGAAAAAGGCAACGACATCAGCTAAATAAGTTCAACTGCACTCCTTAGCCAAGTATAACAAGGAATAACAATAATAAAATAGCATTACTTACCTTAGACACTGTCATCCTCTCACCTGCTTGGGGTTCATCCTCAATTACCAAGCTTGTTGTTTTCTTTTCCACTTCCAAAAGATCATCATCGTATTTATCAAACATATAGTAATCACCAGAGCGTACAGCTGAAATAAAATAAACCAATAAAAATGGGAACTATAATTTGATACAACTAATGCAGCCAGAAGATAATAATGATGAAAATGATGGATGAGTGGACAAACAACCGGACATGAACTAGGAAGAGAAATGCATATTATATTCATCTGATTGCAGGTACAGCAGACCAAAGGGACCCAGAAATTTGTTTGTAAAACATGACATCATTGCTTCTCACAAAGCAGGAAAAAGAAGGACTCACCATCAAAAATCCCAAACTCCCCACACTAACAGCCTTACCCAAAATACACAAATACTCATATCACATCAGGCCAATAGTAAATTAAAAAGACATCAAGTTATAATGTAGGCAAACTACTCAACCAAATGCTTAAAAATAAAAAAAATAAAAAAGGCTCAATCAAAGAAGGCAGTTCAATTACAAACACCTTGGAATTAACCAAAGAACTGAATAAACTAAACATAACAAAGGGCACAAGAACAATGTTCTTTGATGTCACCAAAATATAAACTAACATACCATAGAAGAGTCAACTAAAATTATAGAAAAACCATTTATAATACAACAATTCACTACAAGAAACAAGCAAAATAATTAACCTTCTAAGAATAATCTTAAACCAAATTTTTTTTGCATTCAACAACAAAGTCTATTGTCAAAAGTAAAGTTTAACCATTGACTCAAAACTATCAGGTATAATCTGAGTCTGAATCATCATAAATAAATTAAAGCCAATGTAAACAGTGCTGATGGCTTGATACATTTACTAAAATTGAAAACCTTCTGTGTCAGCATACAATAAAATTATTTAATCCATGACCGGTTTTTGGAATCTTACTGTAGTTCCATCATCGGTGAATCATTAAAATTAAAATATTAAAATTCACATAATTGTGTTGTCTTGATTTTAAAACCCAGGAGTTCATATGTGCCATTTCCTGCACAAATTTATTATATATCTGGGTCACACGCAAGATTTGTGCCATGTACGGTGTGCGAACGACGCATAGCGGAGTTGAGAGCAATGGATCTCATTGCTTGGAATGAAGATTCCTATTAATGAAAGTAAACAAAGCTCCAGCAAAGGAAGACCTTGGAATAGACCCTCTCACTTTGTAGAGAGAGAAAAGAGAAGGCACACGAAGCTTAGCTCCATCTAGCGTCACAAGGCAGAGCCTATTTCCAGCGTTAAACATAAAAGTTGAGTACTTCCCATATTTACCCACATATTTTGTATGTGCTAACCCACAGACTTGCTGTGTTAAGAAAATTATAATTCGCTCTAGGCATAGGAAAATTATGCAGGAAAGATAATAAAATCGAACATAATTTATGCTATTTCATGATATAAATTTTTGGTTTATTTTATGACGCATTTGTGGATATTTCAACCAAACCAGATGCTCCAAGGAGGTTTTCTATCTCAGAATGGGGACTCCCCATTGGATAAGCCATGCCTACAGAACGTGTGCTTTGAAGGAAGATTTGCAACCTTAAGTACTTTGAAACCCAAGACCAAATCTGAATGAAAACAGATCAATAAGTAGAGCGTTGAGTAACTAACAAATGAGTATTAGTTTGTCTCTCAGGGATGATTTCTAAAGGAGCAAACTTTTAAATGTGGGAGGAATTTGCCCCTTCCGTGGTGAATTCTAGCCGGTGGCTATTTAATGGACTGTAGCTCCAAACACAGTATCCAGACCATCCAGAACATTGAGCTCTTCAGACGTGTATACTCAGTTGGTGTGTTTTAAATCCATTGTGTGAAGGGTGTGCAACACCAACAATGTGTCCGTGTTGTTAGTACCTTTCCTGTGGTGATAAATTGTATGAAGTATTATTACAATTAGTACTTTGAATCAGACATTACAAATGAGCTTAATTATGTGGCCGGGTCACATCATCCGCACTTGTAAATGGGTAATTGATACAGTACTTTAAATCAGCGAAGCTAAAGGTACAGTGATGTATTAAGCCCGTATGAAGATAAAGTGTCTATAAACACTAGCAGATGAAGTCAGTTATATTAGCCAGGGACGTGTGAGGTGAAATATTGGAAACTAGTACAGTATGTGGGATAGTTGGAACATCAGGAATTGTTATCCGAATTGAATGGGGCATGAGTACCGATCTTCAGGAACTGTAATCACTATTCGTGATAGTCTATCTCGAACCTATGAATGGACACCACCAGTATTGTATTTTATTTAGAAGTCAGATAAACAATACTAAAAATAACATGACATACCATTTGTGTTCATGTTTATGTGATTGCCCCTTGAACCCAGTACCAGTGACAATGGGATTTGGATGCGCCTATGTGCTAGTAGTATTCCAGAGTGAGAGGACGGCGTGGGAATTTCAACGGCTTGGAGAGAGCAGTTTTCCAGTCCATCACAAAGCCAGCACAGAATAGATGAACCCCAGATCCTCTACTAATGAGATGGCAATCCTATATAACTTATTTTTGTGTATAAATTTCACAGCATGCATTCTGAGGGTATAGTTGTTAGCATTCATTTATTTGTCTTCAAGGTTATTAATGATCACTAAACTTATTTTTGAATACGCATGAATTTTAATAATTTTAATTAATGTTTTTTAATGTGCCCCATGTGTTAATATATTTGCTCATTGAAGCACCAATCGATGGGGAGGACACAGATAATGTTTGCTAGATTCTCATTATGTTTTCCGATTGAGATGATATAAATTTGTTGGCCAGATCTTAAATTCTGACCATTAATTTTTGTGAGATATAATAGCAAGGTGCTTCATGAATTAAATTTGCATGGTTAGAAGCACCCTCTTTTAGTTTAAAGGATGCTGTGATATGAACAAAGAAAATGTGTGACCGAGTTATGAACCCTTGATCTAGATAGGATGTGAATGTGTTAAGTGTTATATCAAATTTTCCCTGCTGGCAAGGATCTTCAAATTACATTCTAAATAAGAATAAGAATATTCATTCACCATTGATAATTTACGTGAAATAGATTTTGTCATTCAATATTACAGTATCATTTCTATTATCATCTACATACAGTTATTAAAATTAACAATTTTCATTTCCAAGAATTTGTTTACATCATAAAATGGATTTTCCAACATCCAGTTATACAGTTTTATTTTAAAATTATTGATGGACACATCCTGTGTAGAGAATGGTAATTTATTAAAAGCTATTATACTATTATCTTTATATGAGTTACCTGTTTTAACAAGTCTATGTCTTGGGACATCAATACTACCCTTATTTTGAGTATTGTGTTGGTGGAGGTTTTCATTCAGATGGTTTTAAACATATAATAATGAGATAAAAATATATATAATTGTTAATATGTTAAGCCTGGTAAAAAGGGGATGACAGTGTTCAAAAGAACCAGCTTTACATATTACAGAAACAAGCTTCATCTGTATTAGCAATACATTATCGACACAAGGTGAATTTCCCCACAATAGCAGCCCATATGAAATATGGAACTAGAAGAGTCTAAAATATGCTATTCTCAAATAGTCTGCTGTTAATAATTTCCTCAATTTTCACGTAAGATAGGAGACCAATGATATCTTTTTACAGACATGATTGACATATACTTCCCAGCTTAATTTGGTTAAGTGACTGAATTTCCATATTATTAGACAATCCTAACAGAAGATGTTGAGTTTTATTCTTGTTGCAGAGTAGTTTACAGTATGAAAACCATTCCACTGCATTCCTAAGAGCTTCTTGTGTTATCTCTTGCAGACTTAATATGTCCTGATTCATGTTAAGTAGTGTTGTGTCATCTGCATGATATAACTGATTGTTACACAACATTTTGTGGTAAGTTATAAACAGCAACATTAAAGAGAAATGGGCCAAGTACAGATCCTTGTGGAATGCCTATCATATCATCTCTCAATGTAGAATGTCTATTTCTAATTGCTACGAACTGGCATCTGTTACTTAAATATACCATCTTAATTACATTCAAAGCGGGACAATTCATGCCATAGTACTGAAGTTTTCCCAAAAAAGTCATGATTAATACACTCAAACACTTTACTCAAATCACATAAAACCAGAGAAATCATTTTCCTATTTTCAGAGGCTGTTAAAGTTGATTGACATTTTACATAACAGTAGAGATAGTATTTTTACCCCATCAAAATCCATGATTACTAGACAGGGTGTGAGTTTCAAAGTACTGGTAGTTACTATCTGCGCACCTTTTAGCGATAGATTTGTGTACGGTTTTGAGGAGTAAGGAGGGTGCGCTTCCGGTTCCGTTAGTACTGCCAACTGAATGGAAAATGAAATCTGGAATGAATCGATAATATGATCGATCGATATGAATTTTCTAAATCTTTGTTATTTTAAGATAACAACTGTGTCACACACACATTATATAACATTATATAACATTTCTCGATGCGAATCTTATTCTTAGAGTGAATTCTATAGTTTGGCTTTGCTGTGTAAATAACAACAGTACTAGTACGTAAAGTGTACGACAGACGTCGCACAGTGATGCATAAGCGATTCATAGTTTGTGTTTCAAAGATTGCCAGTACGAAACTCGAAGATTGCCGAGGTCGACCGCTTCAGCGTAGGGTGTAAATCTATCGCTAAAAAGTGCGCAGATAGTACTAAGTACACTGTGAATAACTGATTCAACTACCGTATTTTAGATGATATGGTAACAATTGAGACTGCACGGTAATTTAGGTGAAGATGTTTGTCACCACTTTTGAAGACCGGAATAACTTTGGAAATTTTAAGCATATTCAGACAAAACCCAATCTTTAAACACTTTTTGATACTAAATGCCACTGGTTCACAAATCCGATGTATTGTTTGTTTAATAATGTAAGTGGACAAACAGTAACACTCCATACTTTTAGAATTTGATAATTTTGAAGCTGTCTTTATGATTTCATTTGGCATAATGTCAACCCAATGAAAAGTATGTCCCCCTAATTGGTGTGGACCAGGCCCAGTGATTGCAGATGTAGGTACCTTTTAGATTAACTTTATAACCTATTTCTTACACTGTGTTCAAGAAGTAATTGAAATGAAAATCAAATCAAAATTCTTTGTCTGCAAATGAAGTCTCCACCTTGGTGGCAAATGATACACAAAAATACATTAATCTCAACAACCACATTTTACGTTAAACAAAAAGAAGACATTTTTCCTAAAATACAGTATTATGCAATTTACATTAACATTTTTCCTATTAAGCCCACAGCTCATCCTTAATAAATTTATAATATTTACAAAATTCTACTCATAATATCTTCTGTAATTACACACATAATCAACTCATATAGAGTATGTGGAATCACTTCAAAAAATATTACACAATTGCTATAAGATTTAAATATATATTGCTTTAAAAAACCTTTTGGTACCTAATATGCATAACGACCTGCTCCGTCTTAACCAGAGCTCTTTTTGCCACTGCTTTTCAGAGTTCCTTAAGGGCCTTCACAGCTACCATGGCAGTCCCAGGGCCCTCAAAGTCCCCACTGTACTTCACCCCTGCAGGCAGTCCCCAACTTCAGCTGTCCAGTCTCCATAGACAAGGGAATGGAATTAATTTATTCACAAAAATTATTTATTTACAATAATCTACACAGGTCGAATATTCTCTAACATTTCTTTTCTCTGTTGTTGTTTATTCTTTTCTTGAATATCTGTACAGATTTTGGAAAAGGACCAAACACTTCCAAAGGTAAACTGTTCCACTCCTTCACGCACATCCCAATGAATGAAAATTTACCCAAATCATTTATGCTAAAATGCCGTCTAATTGTATACCGGTACTTGTGATCAGCCATGCCAATATAATTACTTTCCAACTGAAGCCTCTCATGGATTTCTCCCGATGCTTCCTCGCCTGTATAGGCTCTATATAATCCAATAAGTCTAGTTTTCTCCCTTCTCTTATATAAAGCTTCCCATTAAAGTTTCTGTAACATTTTGGATACACTCCTTTTTCTGCTGAAACCTCCCGTTACAAATCTTGCTTCATTCCTCTTCACACCATCTATTTCTTTTATTAGGTATTCCTGGTGAGGATCCTAAATACTGTTTGCATATTCTCATAATGGACGAACCATACTTGAGTAACTTTTCTCTTTTAATTCTTTGTTGCATCCTTTAAGTACTCTCATGATATGTAACAATCTGTATCCTTTCCCAACAATGTCATCAACATGACCCTTCCAGTGCAAATTACTTTCAAATCTCACACCTAAGCATTTGCACTTGCCAACTTTTGGGACAATTACAGCATCCAAATTATATTTAAATTCAGTTTTTAAGCTCCTGTTTGTAAATGTTGCGACGATTGATTTGCCTCCATTTACCTTCATATCATTCTCTTCAACCCATTGTTGGATACTATCAAGGTCTCTTTGTAATTCTGAACAATCCTCTATGTTATTTATTTCCCTATAAACAATTACATCATCTGCATACAAACTTATTTTTGATGTTATATTGTTTCCTAAATCATTTGCATATATTAAGAAGCAATCAATCACTACTGATCTGCATTTAGGGCAGTCGCCCAGGTGGCAGATTCCATATCTGTGGTTTTCCTAGCCTTTTCTTGAACGATTGCAAAGAAATTGGAAAATTATTGAACATTTCCCTTGGTAAGTTATTCCAATCCCTAACTCCCCTTCCTATAAACGAATATTTGCCCCAATTTGTCCTCTTGAATTCCAACTTTATCTTCATATTGTGATCATTCCTACTTTTGAAGACACCACTCTAACGTATTCGTCTACTGATGTCCTCCCACGCCATCTCTCCACTGATAGCTCAGAACATACCACTTAATCGAGCAGCTCGTCTCCTTTATTCCAAGTCTTCCCAGCCCAAACTTTGCAACATTTTTGTAACGCTACTCTTTTGTCGGAATTCACCCAGAACACATCGAGCTGCTTTTCCTTGGATTTTTTCCATTTCTTGAATCAAGTAATCCTGGTGAGGGTCCCATACACTGGAACTATACTCTAGTTGGGGTCTTAACAGAGACTTATATGGCCTCTACTTTACATCCTTACTACAACCCCTAAATACCTTCATAACCATGTGCAGAGATCTGTACCCTTTATTAACAATAATATTTATGTGATTACTCCAATGAAGGTCTTTCCTTCTATTAACACCTAGGTACTTACAATGATCCCCAAAAGGAACTTTCACCCCATCAACACAGTAATTAAAACTGAAAGGACTTTTCCTATTTGTGAAACTCGCAACCTGACTTTTAACCCCGTTTATCATCATCCCACAACACTATCGAGGTCACCCTGAAGCCGCTTACAACCTTGAAACTTATTTATTATTCTGTACAAAATAACATCATCTGCAAACAGCCTTATCTCTAATTCCACTTCTTTACACATGTCATTGATATATATATATATATATATATATATATATATAAGAAAACATAAAGGTCGAATAATACTGCCTTGAGGAATTCCACTCTTAATTATTACAGGGTCAGATAAAGCGTCGCCTACTCTAATTCTCTGAGTTCTATTTTCTAGAAACAGAGCCACCTATGCAGTCACTCTTTTTTCTAGCCTGATAACACTCATTTTTGCCAGTTGTCTTCAATGATCTACCCTATCAAATGCCTTTGATAGGTCAATCGCAATACAGTCCATTTGGCCTCCAGAATCCAGGATATCTGCTATATCTTGATGAAATCCTACAAGCTGAGCTTCAGTGGAATAACTTTTCCTAAACCCAAACTGCCTTCTGTCAAACCAGTTATTAACTACACAAACATGTCTAATATAGTAAGAAAGAATACCTTCCCAAAGCTTACATACAATGCATGTCAAACTTACTGGCCTGTAATTTTCAGCTTTATGTCTATCACCCTTTCCTTTATACACAGGGGCTACTATAGCAACTCTCAATACATCTGGTATAGCTCCTCCGACCAAACAATAATGAAATAAGTACTTCAGATATGGTACTATATTCCAACCCATTGTCTTTAGTATATCCCCAGAAATGTTATCAATTCCAGCTGCTTTTCTAGTTTTCAACTTTGATATCTTACTGTAAATTTCATTATCATAGGTAAATTTTAATACTTCTTTAGTATTACTCACATGCCCTATCTGGACATTATCCTTGTAACCAACAATCTTTACATACTGCTGACTGAATACTTCTGCCTTTTGAAGATCCTCGCATACACACTCCCCTTGTTCATTAATGATTCCTGGAATGTCCTTCTTTGAATCTGTTTCTGCCTTAAAGTACCTATACATACCCTACCATTTTCACTAAAATTTGTATGACCACCAATTTTGCTTGCCATCATGTTATCCTTAAATGACTTCTTTGCTAGATTCAATTTCCTAGTAAGTTTCTGCAAATTCTCCTTATTTCCATAACCATTTCTAACTCTATTTCGTTCCCACCTGCACCTCCTCCTTAGTCTCTTTATTTCTCTGTTTTATTATAGTGGACCTTTACCATTCCTTACCACCTTTAAAGGTACAAACCTATTTTCACATTCCTCAACAATTGCTGTAAACCCATCCCAGAGTCTGTTAACATTTTTATTTACCATTTTCCATCGATCATAGTTACTTTTTTAAAACTCCCTCATGCCTGTTTTATCAGTCCTAATATTATTACCTTCCTTTCTTTCACATTTATTTTTAACTACGATAAAAACAGCTTCGTGATCACTAATACCATCTAATACTTCAGTTTCTCTATAGAGCTCGTCTGGTTTTATCAGCACCACATCCAAAATATTCTTCCCTCTAGTTGGTTCCATCACTTCCTGAATCAGGTGCCCTTCCCATATTAACTTATTTGCCATTTGTTGTTCATGCTTCCTGTCGTTCGCATTACCTTCCCAATTGACATTTGGTAAATTGAGATCACCCACTACAATCGTGTTCATTTCCTTATCGTTTCCCACACAGCTGATTATCGTACCAAATAATTCTGAATCAGCGTCAGCGCTACCCTTTCCCGGTCTGTAGTCTCCAAAGATATCAAGTTGCCTATTATCTTTAGAGATGAGCCTTACACCCAGAATTTCATGTTTTTCATCCATAACTTTTTCGTAGCTTACAAATCCTTCTTTCACCAGAATGAATACTCCCCCTCCTACCATTCCTATCCTATCTCGACGATGCACATTCCAATTCTGTGAGAATATGTCTGCATGCATTATATCATTTCTCAGCCCTGATTCAACTCCTATTACAAAATCTGGTAAATAAATGTCCATTGAATTACTTAGTTCTATTCCTTCCTTGATTTCCAGTTCCCTGTTTGCTTAACACCACTCCCTAAGCCACCCCATTTCCCTGAATGTACCTCCCTATAACCCTTCTAAACATGTTTCCTAACTTATTTTTACCTCTGCGGTATAAGTGAAGGCCATCTGAGCGCAGGTCCCTGTCTTCTACCCACCCATTAGGATCTAGAAATCTCACTCTCATTTTCCCGCATACCCACTCCATAGTCTCATTTAAATCCCTAATCACCTTCCAGTCAGTCTCCCTCCTACACAGTATTCCACTGATAACAATCTCCACTTCCTTAAACTTCATCCGTGCTGCATTTACCAGACCCACACATCCCCAACTATGTTGGTACTCATACCTGCTTGCCTTACGTTGTTAGTACCAACGTGAAACATTACCACCTTCTCCTTACCCTCTTCCTTCTCTTGTACTTTCCTCAACATCTGCCTCTACCTGATTCCTGGATAACACTGTACCCTGGTTCCCTTTTCTCCACATACTTTCCCCACATGTCTAACGATGGAATCCCCCATGACCAGAGCCTTAACCCTACCTCCCTCATATGAACCCCTCCCGACCTGGTCAGCCGTATCTTCTCTCACTACTGCAAAAGCTACTTCCTCCTCCCGTTTCTCCCTCCTATGACCCTGTTCCACCTGTCTTTTTCTTTCCATATACTACATTTCCCTTTCCTACCTTTTCCCTTCCTTCTACTTCCACACATATCAGCAACATTTCCCTGTTCCTCATCTTCCCTCGGTTGTTCTACCTGCAGTGACTCGTACCAATTTCTCACAGACACCTATCCTGAATTCTGATCCTGAACAGAGCCCTTAGCCTGCGATCTCCTTCCCCTTAAAACATTAGACTACCTGTCTTCTACAATTCCCCCATTTCCTTCCCATCCCTCCTTTACACTTATTGTATCCTGTACATTATTCGAGGGAGACCTACTTGCCTTCCTGTCCTCTGAAAGAATCCTAATTATCTCCCTCAAACTCTCCAACTCCTCCCTCATATTCCTTAATGCCTGGCCACACCCACAGTTCCTACACTTGCACTGCATAGCCATTATTTACGGAATAATGTGAAGGAAAGGAAAAATGAAATAATTCAGTGCAAATAAAAATGAAAAGAAAGAAATATTGCCTATAAAAATGAAAAAAACAGCTTCGTGATCACTAATACCATCTATTACTTCAGTGTCTTGTGCCTCACAAGAAAATTTCTTTCTAAATCCATACTGGCTCCTCATGAACCAATTTTTATTTTCACATACCCCTCTAATATATTTTGCTATTAAACTCTTCAGTATTTTACAAACTATATTGGTCAGGCTGACTGGTCTGTAGTTCTCAGGTTTCCTTTTATCACCCTTTTCTTTATAAATTTGTATTATAATAGATTCTTTCCATTTCTTTGGTATTACACTATTATTTATGATATAATCAAAGAGAAATTTTAAATAAGCCACTAGGTACCACCCCATTGTCTTTAATACCTCCCCAGTAATTTGATCACTCCCTGCTGCATTTCCTTGCAGAAGCAGTTGGATTTCTCTGAAAATATCCTCACTTTCTGAATCAGGTGCCCTTCCCATATTAACTTATTTGCCATTTGTTGTTCATGCTTCCTTCGCATTACCTTCCCAATTGTCATTTGGTAAACTGAGATCACCCGCTACAATCGTGTTCCTTTCCTTATTGTTTCCCACATAGCTGATTATCTTATCAAATAATTCTGAATCAGTGTCAGTGCTACCCTTTCCCTGTCTGTACACTCCAAAGACATCAAGTTGCCTATTATCTCTAGAGATGAGCCTTACACCCAGAATTTCATGTTTTTCATCCTTAACTTTTTCGTAGCCTACAAATTCTTTTTTCACCAGAATGAATACTCCCCCTCCTACCATTCCTATCCTATCTCGACTATACACACTCCCGATTTTACTACCCTGTGGAATTCCCTTCCAAACTTTCTTTTCCTGTGATACATGATTTCCTACTTTGACTTTTTGAACCCTTGAATTTAGAAATGTTATTTTCCAACATATAACCCTTATGTCCAATCCTACTACCTCCAGTTTCTTTAATAATATTCCATGTTCCACTCTGTCAAATGCCTTCAAAAGGTCTATGGCAATGAAATCCAACTGGCCTCCTGAATCCAAGTGATCTGATATGTCCTGCTGAAATCCCACAAGTTGTGCCTCACAAGAAAATTTCTTTCTAAATCCATACTGGCTCCTCATGAACCAATTTTTATCTTCACATACCCCTCTAATATATTTTGCTATTAAACTCTCCAGTATTTTACAAACTATGTTGGTCAGGCTGACTGGTCTGTAGTTCTCAGGTTTCCTTTTATCACCCTTTTCTTTATTAATTTGTATTATAATAAATTCTTTCCATTTCTTTGGTATTACACTGTTATTTATGATATAATCAAAGAGAAATTTTAAATAAGCCACTAGGTACCACCCCATTGTCTTTAATACCTCCCCAGTAATTTGATCACTCCCTGCTGCATTTCCTTGCTGAAGCAGTTGGATTTCTCTGAAAATATCCTCATTTGTGAATGAGAAGCTTCTTGTTTCCTTATGTGTCTCTCCTTCTCTATCTTCTGTTTTGGCTTCTAACTCCTGACAATATTCTACTGAATCTGTGAATTTCCTACTAAATAGATTTGCTTTCTCATTACCTGTTAAAAACTCTTCAACTCCTTCTCCCACCACTGTGGGAATTTGGATTCTTTTTCCCTTTTGAATCCTAATATATGAATACAGCTTTTTCCA